>NC_054876.1:26645180-26948211 GCF_018320785.1 Cheilinus undulatus | reverse complement strand
GACCTTTTAGCACTTGTGCAAGAGCTCATGGTTGAGTTAGTTAGTTTGGGTTATTTGTGTTCTTCTGTGTGTGCCTTTGCTTATAAAGCTGTGTTTTCAAAAGGTGCTCTTTGAATAAAGTTATCAAATTACATTAAAAAAGGTCAGACGCAGTGGCCCAGATCACGGGAGCATCTTGGCTTCTCCCTGACCCCAGGATTCTGAACAACAAAATTAGAGATAAAACATTTCTTTCATAGTTGTTTAACACCTTGTAGCTTGTCATGTCCCTGTCTCAGAGGCTATTTGAAGAATAATTACTCTGCAAGAGCACTCCGAGGCTCTAATGCTGAGCGTGGTCCCTGAAGCTGTAAACGGGGTAAACAGGTCAGAATGACTTTTGCCTCTCTCACGGGAGCCACCTGAAAATTACTTTCTTAGCTTCTTATTAGTGCTAAAGCTAGAGAGACGTAACTGGTTGTATTGATTGAGATTCTTACCCCAGCCTGGCTCACACTAATGTGTTTTTTAGGGATTTTCATGGCTCAGTTAAATACTTCAGGGAACATTCTCTATTCCCAAACACATGACATTGTGTTGAATGAAACAGGATAAACCGTTTTGTCTTAAAAAAAAAAAGAAGACAAAAGATTGACACAGGAATGGACTGATAGATTGCAGACCAAGAAAAAGTCAACTTGTGCAGAAGAGATGCCTTCAAGCCAGACTGAAGTCTGCTAAGGACAACCTGAACCACGGCTCAGTCCATACAAATCTTCTTTGGGAAGAGTGAAATCATGGTTGTGAATAAAATTCAATAAACTTCTCAGCTATAATGTCTTACCTTTCATGAGTTATACTTTAACACACAAAAATTGATGATTTGTAATTTTGCAAGATCAATTTTTTAAAGACAATTTGCTCTGCCTGTAATATTATTAAATTCAACTGAAATGTCCTAACTTGTGATTTGTCCTGAAAAATCAGTTCTGTTTTGTTTTTACAGACAAAAGCTAAAAGTAATTCAAAAAAACATGTGCAATGATCCTGTAATTCAATCTCAGGCCAAAGTCAGAAAAAAAACCCATTAAAAATATTTTACATCAAAGTTGCTGCCTCATCTTGATTAAGCTTTATCTTAGAATGCTGTGCCTGTAGAAATTAAAAATGTGGTCCTTCTCTGTGTGTCTGATTAGTCACTCCCACCCAGACTATCAGGCCCTTATTAACAATTTCAGAGCACCACTGACAGCTCTTGAAAAGAAAAAAGTGCAGAGGAAAAAAGAAATTCTTGCAAAACACTTATCCATACTTCATAGATTTAAGACATGGTAAGTTTGTAAGGAGCACAGGGTTCACAAAGAAATATCTACTTAAGTCCCAAAGAGAGAACTAAAATAAGACAAGTCGTAACTCAGAAAAAAGTCTGAAGATACTGAAGATGAATACGTCCCACTTAGAAACACCGACAGGCTGAAAAAGCAAAGACTCTGGATGGCATCAGAGAGGTTAAAGCACAGGGTCTTCTCTTGTTTATCACCATTTGTGAACTGTGCAGGTGCTGCAAAGCATCTCAAAGTCACCAGCTCACAGCTAGAACATACACTGCTTACTGTAAAGGGGATCAAGCCCGAAACCTTCCAGTTGGTTGGAAGCGTTACCTCTCAAACATCCCAAATCCTTACAATGTCAGATATGCACGGACAGGATGTCATTAAATTCAGTTGTCACTGAGGAATTCAAAGCTATAATTATGACATCAACCACCAACACTCACTATTAATAGTATGCAACACATGGAGTATTCTCCTGAAAGCAAACAACTGCTCAAAAATAGAAGCATGCCATTCTTGTATCACAGAGCTATGCCCTCAGTATGCCAGAGGCTTGACCCTCTGATGATTTAATGTAAATGTCTATAACAACACAATGCTATGAATAAGAAGTGCCATGCATGTTCAGCTTGTACTAACACTGGTTAGGAGATAATAGATTTCACAGAGGAATTGCTGCAGATGTTAACCATGCATGGGAAATTTCAATACACATCAACACAAACACATAAAGAAATATGCACACATTTAGTGGATGCACAAAAGTGCACTCTTACACAAGACCACACTCCTACATTGGTTAACTCAGTCAGGGTTGTGATGAAGACAGGCAGAAAACATTATTATGCTGAAATACTGTAGTCAGAGGGTGTTTTTCATTTTTTGTAATCAATGAGTTACTGCTCTTGCATATTCAACCACAAACACAACGCAAGCTAATATGGCAATAAATTCATCCGACTCACCCTTTTATTAACGGAGACGAGCGTGACCTTTGGTGATGTCCGTCAAATCACTGAATTCTCTTCCCCAAACCTTCAATTTTGTCCTGAAATGAGAAAAAAATTGTGTTATTTCCTTGAAGCAAAGGCCAGAGACAGGTCTTCAACAAATTGCTGGCTTTGTTGACTGTACATTCAATCAAAAGTATCTTGCAAGTTTCCTTCCCTTAATTTATTCAAAAGGGTAAACATAAAATATTATAGAGTCAATGTACACAAAGTTAAATATTGCAATGTCAGCTGTGAGTTTATTTCAGTCCTGAAAAGAGCTCTAATCAGCTAATTAACTCAATCAACTGCAAAGGTTTTCTTAGACATAATTCTCTCACTGGTTTAGTACACACAACCACAATCATGGGGAAGACTGCATACTTAAAATCTTTCTGGAAGTAAATCACTGGCACCCTTCATAAGGAGGGTGAGCCACAGAAGGTCGCTGCTGAAAGTGCAAGCAAAGTGTTGTATCAAAGAATATTCATGAAAAGTTGACTGGAGGGAAGAAGTGTGGTAGGAAAAGGTGCACAAGCAGCAGGGATGAGCTCGGCCTTCAGATGGTTCTCAAAGTAGATTCAAGAACTCAGGGGAGCTTCACAAGGAGTGGACTGAGGCTGAAGTCAGTGGATCAAGAGCCTTAACACAGACTTGTCTGGGAAATGGGCAAGAAGTGTCATGTTCCAAATGTCAAGCCACTCTTGAATCACAGACATCAAAAGCGACTCACCTGGGCTTAGAAGAAAAGAACCAGACTGTTGCTCAGTGGTCAAAAGTGCTATTTTTAGATGACATTGAATTTTGTTTTCCATTTGAAAATAAAGGTCCCAGAGTTTGGAGGAAGATCGGAGAGGCAAAGAATCCAAGGTGCTTTAAGTTCAGTGTTTTCAGTTTCTATAGTCAGTGATGGTGTGGGGTGTAATGTCATCTACTGCTGTTGGCCCACTGTGCTTTATCAAGTCCAGAATCAACACTATCATATGGTTTTAAAGCACTTTATGCTTCCATCTGCTAAGAAGCTTTAAGAGATACTTATTTCTTTTTCCAGCAGGACTTGGCACCTGCCCACAGTGAATCCAAAACTACCAGAAACTGGTTTGCTGACCATGGTATTACTGTGCTTGACTGGCCAGCCAACTGGCCTGACCTGAACTCCAAAGAGAATCTCTGGGGTATTGTCAAGAGGAAGATGGGACACACCAGACAACCTGAAGGCTGCTATCAGAGCAACTTGGGCTTCATAACACCCCAGCAATGCTGCCGACTGATTGGCTCCATGCCATGTCACACTGATGCAGTAATTTGCAAAACGGGGTCCAACCAAGTACTGAGGGCACAACTGAACACAGCTTTCCAGAAGGAAATTTCTTTCATTTGTTTTTCTTCGAGTTTTTTTTATTTGTTTTCTTTAACATTCTAGTACTTTGAGATAGTGGGTTTTTTCATTTTTTTTGAGATGTAAGTCATAACCATTAACATAAAAGAACTATTGAAATATTTCACTGATGATGAAACTAGATATATGGAAGTCTCAATTTTCAAAATTAAATTACAGGGAAGAAAAATGACTGTTATGATATTCTGTTTTTTGACATGTCTTTTTTTTAAGTCACACAGGAGCTTTGCCTTGATTAAACTTTTCCATTTGTTTGTGCGTGAGCCTGCCTGAACACAAGTTCAGTCAATATCAATAAATGTGCCAGTGGGTATGTTTCAACTGGTTCTGAGTTGAAGTAGGTGCACCGCCTGACACTTCTGGAGAGAACCAAGTCCCCTCTTTACCTCCAGCTGGTGCTTCAAACACACCTCTCATGTTACAAATACCCTCAGCTTGCATCTTCATCACTTCCCGTGCCCTGCCACCAGTCATAAAATTCTTTATATTTCCTCTTTTCTAACCTCTTCAAAAAGACCTCAGTCCTTCACCTGCTAAAAACTGCAGAATCACTGCAGCCTGAAGTTATATGGTGTTCTACAAGACATCAAACACTGAGGCACCAGATGTGGCAATAAAATAAATTTTGTATAGTAGCTCAGAAGATTACAGCTCACATAACTGCAAGCCAGGAATGCGCTAACACAAGGCAGTAGCACAGCTGTTAAAATTTCAGGGTCATAAACTACCCTCCCAAGAATAAATATGATTCTGTCAATAAGTATTTGTTGAAGATTCATGAAAGCGACATGTCAGATTACAAAGAAGTTAGTGTGGTTGGTAATGGGAGATATTTTTGTCACAATGATTCTTGAGTAATAATCATCTGCAAACCATTTCAAATGGGTCGCAGTGGCAGCAGGCCAAGTAAGTCAGCCCAGACGTACCCCTCCCCAGCCAGGTTTTCCAGTTCCTCCTGAGTGATTCAGAGGCTCTTCAAGGCCAGACTGGAAACATAATCCCTCCAGTGAGTTCTTGGTCTACCCCGGAGTGTCCTCCCAGTTGGATGTGCCAGTGACCAGGAGGCATCCTGATCAGATACCTGAACCACCTCAAAGGCTCCTTTAGATGTGAAGGAGCAGCAACTCTACTTCGAGATTCCTCCGAATGTCCGAGCTCCCTTCCCTCTCTATGGCTGAGCCCAGACACCCTTCGGAGGAATCTCATTATGTTTGCTTGCATTCGCAATCTCATTCTCTTGGTCATTACCCTAACCTCATGACCATAGATAAGGGTTGGAACCAAGATTGAAAGGTAAATCGAAAGCTTCGCCTTCAAGCTCAGCCCCCTTCTCACCACAGTGGTCTGGTACAACGCCTGAAAAGCTGTTGATGCTGCACCAATCTGCTTGTCAATCTCACGGTCCATTCTACCCTCACTTGTGAACTAAATCTCTAGATAATGGAACTCCTTAACTTGGGGCAAAAACGCACTCCCCACCTGAAGGGGAAAATCCAGTTTTCCAGCAGAGAACCATGGCTTCAGACCTGGAGGTGATTGACTCTCATACCAGCCACTTTGCAATCAGTTGCAGTCAGTGCCAGCTTTAAGTTCCCAACCAAGGAAGCCAGCAGAACCACATCATCTGCAAACAGCAGATATGAAAATCACAAACAGAATGGGAGACCAGGTGCAGACCTGACAAAGGCCAACATGCACCAGAAATGTGTCCGGCTTTGTGCTGAGGATGCGGAAATAACTCTCTTACAACTTTGGTTACAAAGGGACCTGATGGCTAGACCCAGCGGCCCCTGAACCCCCTATTCACGCAGTACCCTCCAAATTACCCCGAACCCCCAACCCCCGAGGGACACATTTGTTAGCCCTCTCAGAGTCCACAAAATACATGTAGATAATAGAGTAGACTGGATGAACGAACTCCCATGCTTCCTCCAGGTCTGGCTCAAGGAGGGTGCCCTGGTATCCCTATCCTGGGTGAAATGACTCCAGACCACAGATCCTGAATCATGAGAGCTTTCTTGGATTGCTCTTTGTCTGGATCCTCCCCCAGGACCAATCTGCCTTGGGAGACCCTACCAGGGGCTAATGCCCCTGACAACACAGCTCTGGGCTCAGGAGATCATCAACTCAGCCTCAGCCATTCTTGGTTTTGTATTGTTTTTATCTAATCACTGTTGTTATTGTTCAAGAAAACAGGTTCCAAAGGTAATCTGCTGAATAACGTCATTCCCCAAAATCTAAAAAAAAAAAAAAAAAAAAAGAAAAAAAAACTTGAAGTAATCGATAATTGTCAGACTGTAAGGGAATAAAAGTAAGGAGTCAGTTATCAGGCTTAACTATGGTATGAAGGAGGCCATTTTTCCCCAGTAGATTTACATTTTACCAAACCTGGAAAACATTCACACTTTTACTTTAGTCACGGATATTGAACCAACATGTCCCTGAGGCACAAGGAAGCTCCACAACTGGTTCTGCCTGGGGATCCCAATCCGTTAACTCAACCCTCAAGCGTCCTGCTTCTTCACCTCCTTTCCCCGCCATGTCCGCTCCATCTTCCTAAATGACACCAAAGCTTGAAAAGAAGAGGAAAGGGTGGGATTGCATAAAGTGAAGCAGTTCCTCCGCTGACAGCCAAGTGACCAGCCATCCAAACACAGGTCAAGTGTGAAATAAGAACAGCTCAACCAGAACTCTTTTTCTATTTACTGTATATGTGTTGGTATCTTTGTGTTACTGTATGTGGGTGTGGATGCAAGACAAACATATAGATTCTTATGTTTTGTGTATGAGCATTTACATGCCTCTTGACTTATTCCCTCCTTGGCAGTGAGTAATACCAGCACATCAACAGAAAGGGGAAGTATTTACAACAAGGAAGTGGACAGAGCACAGACCTGAGGGAAAAGGTTACATGAGTTATTTCCTGAAACCTCTGGATTTACAACATCAAAGAAACCCAATGCACAAGCATAACTTGTTAATCAGTCAAACCCACCATTTCTGACACCTCCTGCATTTACACCACACCTTGCTCATCTTTTCGTTCCCTCTCTCTCCTTTTATCTGCAATCTCACTGTACCTGATTTTGATTAACATTTATTTACTGCCATGGTGTTTGTGAATCAATAACAACGAAAACAACCTTTGGCAACTGCTTGAATTTTTTTATGAAGGAATAAAAGTCCAAATCATGAAGCAAACTTTTCTTACTCTTAGTAAACAGTATGTAAAAAATATTAGCAAGGCCTTCATTTAACTCAATACTTGCATAAAAGCTGGTCTATCAGGGGGTAAACGAAGAAATTCTGAGTGCAAAATCAGTAACACCTTCTCTGAAAACTTTGAAAAGTGCTCTTGATTAAAGATACAATACAAATTTGCTGATTCTGATAGCCGAGTCAAAAAGCATGGATGGGCAGATTTAGGCACTGTGGCCTCTGTGGAAGGCTGCTCACCTGAAAGCCAAAGAATACCAATGAGCATGCATAGAGGCAAACTAACACACTGAGGAATACTTGTCAGATTGCCTGGATGCCTGGGGAGCTTTCCATTCAGTGAGAGGGATTTACTCAGAACTGGTAGTGAAAACTAGAAGAAGCACATAAGCAAAGGTGCACATACAAACACAAAAACAAAACAGCAGGAAACAAAAAATACTGATTCTCACAATGTGATTATTTATACATTCTGTTTTTATGCTAAAATAAATAGTTACACTTCTACCAGACTCTTCAAATAATGCTTAGCTCTGCTGTACTAGGAAAAATTAAACATTTACTTCCTTTAATTGTGCATCAGCATTATTCAGATGAGGTAGGGACTTGTGCCAAACTCCTGCACGTTCATCTGGCATCAGTTCAAAAGTTTTCTTTTGAACTGAAAATCAGGTAGCAGCAGTTTGTTGGGTAAATTGGTTTCAGGGCCAGCTGTTGCCTTTTTCACAGCACACTACAACACATCTGCAAGTCAAATTGTTTCTGGGTGAAAGAAATGACATCTCCTAGGTACCTTTAATCTGCTACCATGATTTGCAACAAAATATTATGATCATTAGTGCAGGGAGTTTTGACTAAAGGCTTTTCATGTATTTGTGTGTTGTCAGAAATAAATGGACGAGTAATTAAAGATGAAATGGCATGTGTGCAGAAAGATTTAAATGGCTGTGCTGATGCTTGTTAAAGCTTGTTATGTGTTTCAAATACTTGCTGCAAATGCCAACAAAAAATGCTGCATCTACAGCACAATTATGGAACATGGCCTAATTTTACAGATGCTGTACATCAACTTGCTTTGCCTGTAAGTGAGAAAGAAAGCCAAGAAATATGGATCTGGTTAAGGTTGTCAAAATTGTGTTAACACTGCTAGCATTAGCCACATTATGTAAACCAACTTCACACCATGAATCACTGATGCTGTGACTATTCTTAAGTAAACGGTGATCGATGCTGACTGTTTTTTGAGTGTTTTCTTGACTAAAGACTAGTCAACTAAACACGGTTTTATTTGTGTTTCATGGGATGTGAAATTTACTTGTGAATATCACAAGTAGAGAAGGTCAAAAACATCAGTATATTCTAAAAAAAATAGAGACAAGGGATGTTCCAAGTAGACCAGTGTTTCCCCTACCATTATATTGGGGGGGCGCCCCGCCCCCTAATGGCACCCCCACCCCCCTTGAAGGTCGAGTTAATTTTATTGAATTGTATTTTCTATAAAGCGCCAGATCACAACAGAAGTTATTTAAGGATGCCTTCCCTACCTTTTCTCTTTATTAAATAAACGAAATAGCCTTGTGTTATTTATCTTGTTTACAGGAATGTAATTCCTGAGTCCTGGTTTTCTGCTTGTTTCTTCTGACTTCATAAGCAGAGCTGAAAAACCCATACGCTCACTGACGTACGGGGGCCCCGCCTCCTCCTCCCTGTGTCAGAGCCTGGTTCACATGAGTGCTGGGGTGCTTTGACTCTATCATGAGAGAGAGATCTTCAGTACAGCTAGTGTATCCACTTAAGTTGTGTATGAACCGATGCCCCGCTTGTTTTACATGCGAGATAGTTAAAAGAGTGCTGAATTTTGGCACAAGATTGCAGCAATTGCGCTAATTCATTAAATTCTTGCAACAAGTCTGACACTTTTGATATAGGAAAATTCTGCAATCCCCGTATCTCACGCTGCAAACTGACAAACCGGTGGGAAACATGGTTAAAATCAGCGACAGTTGGGTTCATGTCCACACCAGCTCCATCCTGGTCTTCTCACCACAGCAGGCAGAAATACGCACAGCCCCTCACAGGTGTGTGGGGGCAGGTGTGCTGTGAATATTGGAGGGGATCAGTGCCTATACAGACCGAGCAGCCCGTCCATGGGTCACCTGATGATTATTTTATCATTTTAAAATTAATTCATTCAGGATCAATTAACTGGTGGACAATCCCTTTTGTCTTTTTATTCCTTGTGTGCATGTTTCTCATAGTGCCTGACGCTACTTGTGCAATATCTATGATCGTTATTTACACTCGTAAATAAACCTCATCCACATGCAGATTACTACAGAAACTCTTCAACCTTTATAAACGTCGGAGTGTTGACAAAAGATCACACAGGCATCCAGACAACAGGAGGAGATGGAGACATGCAATGTGTGTGGATAATAATAGTGAAGACAGAGAAAATGAGTAGATAAAGTCAGTGGAGGACAGTCAATCATAATTAAGAACATCTACCAAAATAGACAATCTTACCTATTAGAAATACAATTACAGTTACAGTAAATGGTTTCTTAAATATTTTTTGGTTATCTATTTATTTTATCTTTCAGATGTCACACTAATTTGCATGTGGAGAGGCCTTTTTGACACCATAGTTAAACTTTACACTTAATATTGGTATGATACAGTCCTAAAGTTGCTCCTGATGTGGTAGGTAGGCAAAAAAGTTCATTTCTGACTGTCATGCATGTATGCATAAATAATGACATATATATATACATATATACATATATATATATATATATATATATATAGAGAGAGAGAGAGAGAGAGAGAGAGAGAGAGGTATTATGGGATTATGTAAGTTTTCTGTCTATTTTGTTTGTTTACTATCTATTATAAACAGGCAGTTCTGAGAGGAAACCAGACCCGGCCATTTATGTATATATAATTTATATATATATATCATCTATACCACAATTCTTTTAAGTGTTTGTGTTGTTTGATGTTGTTCTGATATTTGATAGTGTTTTGATATTGAAATAAATATCTAAAATTCAGACGTTTTAAGGTTATGTAACACTCATTTTTGCATATTATTCACACACAAAAGTACCAAAAATGGGTACCGATGTGTACCAGTACCAGTTCACAGGTACCGGAATAGGTACTGTACCAGTTCAAATGTGAAAGGTACCCATCCCTATGTGGCACTAACATTAATATGGACTTACACATGAGAATGCTGTGTGCTATAATTGTGTTTGCCCTAGTTGTCAGGTGTTATGTTGCACTTAACTAAATGGGAAGAATGAAAGTGGACAGGAATCGGTGCTCAAATTAAAGACTTCACTTTAATAAACTCAAACAAAGAGGTCAGAATAAAGAGCAACTCAATACCAACGTTTTGCTGCTACTTGTAAACATTTTGTTCATTGCCCAAGGACACATCAGCAGGGTTTACATTCACTGACCTGAGGACTAGAAAGCCCAAGGCACCAGCTGAAGGGCGTGTGTTTCAACCTGTTACACCCCTGTGCTGCCCAGTGCACTCTCAGTATTCATATCTGCAAATTGCTTGAGGGATTTAGGGTCCATAAGGCAGAGAGGAGGTGTTGAGGAATGTTCAGATTTTCACAGCAGTGTCCACGAGATCAAGTGAAAAGGAAAATATAACATGCTTAATTTCACACCATGCTTTGGAAATTACCCACAATAATACGATTTAAAGAGTGTATGTCAAAGAACTTGTCAGAAGTGTAAAGTTTTCGTGCCTAAGTGTTTATCTTGAGCCCTTTGAAAAAGTATGTTTAGGCATTCTGATGGTAAAAAAAGATTTCATTACAATTTGTGCTGGCCTTAAACCAAACAACTTAGCGATCTCAAAGTCACAGACAAAATTCCAAAGTCAGTGTGTGATCTCAGTCGTTCGGTGTAAGGTGGTCATTAAACTCAATCCAAGCATTTCTAAGGAGTCTTTCTTCAGTCTTTGTGTTACGATATCAAATGTGTTTGATTTTGTCACAGGTCATTTATCTGGTCTTATGCAAAATCATGTTTCTCAGTGATGCAGCTGTAATCGAGGCGACAGTTCAGTGCGTGAGCACATTTAATCAATTTATTCATAACATGAACGTGAGCATACCTCAGTTTAAAGCTGCTGAGTGACCACTCAGAACTCAAGAGATGGAGAAACTTGTCTGCACAGAGCTGAAGTCAGAAATCTACACTGCACTTCCCCACATGTCTCTCACCCAGCTCTCGTCCCTGTTTTCGATTCTGTCCACTGTCGCCTTCTGTCAATGGAAGCATAAAAAGCCCAAAAATAAATCTTTAAAAAAAAAACAAAAAAAGTAACAAAGGAGATCAGCAGCAAAAAGACTTAAAACCCATGCAGTTATTTTTAAGACCTGAGACTTGTGCAAAATCCTCTCTGACCTCCTTCTTTGAGCCCAGTATATCATCATGTCTCATGAGCTCAGTGTGTCACATCCTTAGATAGATGTGAATCAAAATCTTCTCAAAGTCAAAAATGTTTTGCCATTAAAAAATGACATGCACTTAACATATGTGAATGTGCACTATACGGTTGGGGAATAGAGCATGGCGTCCTTGGCTGTGTTCCAGCTGAGCTCATTATCTTGATGCTGGTTTTTGATTGGTGTTCATAAATAAATGCAACTGACAGGATCTGTCTGCTTTCACCTCCATAATCAGCCTGTATACTGATTTTAATCCATAGGACTTTGAGGCCCTATTTCATGATTTTAGATTTACAAAGGTATTGTTGTATGATCTGTATGGTGTATAATAAAACATATCCCATCGCACCTCTGCAGTCTTACCCAATGTATAACTCTCTGTTAGTGATGTAGCATCATTTCCCCAATGACTTACAACAGTCCAATTACTGCAGAAGGTAGAAGCTCACTAATTAATCAAAATGGATGCTTTTGTTAAGAGATTGATGAATTTCCCATCACACCTACCTTAATTAACCATCTCTAGGACATGTTTCTTTATTCTTTACGGTTCCTTGAAATCACCTACCAACACTTGGTATACAGGGCAGTGTTTCATGTTATAATTAGCTTCTAGATTGACTTTTATATAGTGGCTAATTTCTCCTTTGAGGATACATTTAAGTCTTGTTTTGCATTTTATTTGTCCCTCAAGAATAAATGCAAGCTTTTTGTTGAAAAAATGCGTTCCTAGAAAACTTTTTTTTTATTTTAATAAGCAATAAACAGTGATTTAAATGAGCATTCTGGCAAAGTTTTCCTGATCATTAATTTCATATCACATATGACCTCACTTGTGGTGTTTTCAAATGTTTTATAAAACCAAAGAAGAAGAGTTTTTAACTGAGTCTCTCCCGTGAATATGTTTTCCTTTGGGAAAAATGATGTTTAATCTACCACAAGTGTAAAAGCTTAATTTCTGTCTTTGAAAGGGATATTTGATTACATTTCTATCCTCAGAGGAAACTACATTTTCTAACTATAATGCTGCCTGAAAAAATATGCCAAAAAATCAAAGCAAAGGCACAGCTGGAGAGATCTAATTAAAGCTTGAATATTTCGAACCCTCTGTCTTTAGAGGTGTGAGGGCAACATCAGCTATGGCTTTTTAATTTGTGTCAGCAGAGCAAATTGTCTGCATGACCTCTTTAAATGGGCAGAGATGGAAAGCAGATGTCATCTTGCTTCCACCGACAACAAATCTGGTCTTTTATGTGACTCCAAGGACAACCTGGGCTCATAAGGTAAGAAACTATTACCTGAGAAAGTTGTCATATTAGTGTTGTTGAAAAAGAACTGCACAAGCAAAAAAAATGTGTAATACATGTAGTTCACGGTAAAATAAGTAGTTTGTTTACTTTCACTTGTGGTTTGTAATACTTAAATTTATAAAATATTAAAGCCTTATTTTATGTATTTATTTTGGCCCCATCCTCTATTGATTATTTCTTTTAAACTTATTCACCCTCCACTGAACCCAAAACATAGTTTTCCAAGAGGGGAAATTAGAGGAATAGGATGTACTAGTGCTGGGTTTTAATTTGTGCAATATAAAGAAAAAAACACTGGGTAGTTAAAGTATTTGAAGTTTTTCACGTTGGAGTAATTTGTAAAAACATTTGTGATCTTACATTATAAATGGTGTTTGAAACTGTTTTGATATGTTTGAAATTTGATAAGTGTTTTGATACTGAGAAATAAATATCTAAAATTCTGAAGTGGAACCTTTAAAACACGCTGCATTTTAAAATGTTCTACAGCGAGACAACTGACACAACCATTTCATTCATTTAAATAGTAAAGATAAAACTTACTTTATAACAAATAACATGGTTATGAATTATTCTGCTCTTTCAGTTATGTGAGGAAGTACAATATGCATCTGCACTGACATGCTTACAGAGAGTCTAATGCTCTAGTTTTGAATATCTCTGCTCCGTTATTGCTCACATAAACAACCAGGGATGAATGTGACAGATCCCATTAAAACCCTCAGATCCCTTAAGTAGTTCTACCTCTGCCCTCAGAGAACTGCAACTATACCCCCTTTGCATTTAAATGCTGCAAGAAAAGCATTATGCTTAAGAAATATTTCAATAGTCCCAACCCATGAATGTAGGCTCAGATTCAATTTTCTGACAATCCACAGGAAGGATTTACACTGAGTAAGACGCCTTGTTGTTGGCTTTTTTTTCTCATTTCAGACTCCCAGTACCCCTGAAGACCAAACACAATATTGTCAACACAGTTTAACAACCCCAGCTTGATAATAAAATTTGAAAGACGCTTTTAGGGGAGGGACTGTTTCGTCATGTTTCTAATGTTGAGCTTTTGTGGAAAAAAAAAATATCTACATGGTATATCATCTGTCAGAGCATATTTCTCAATTAAAATGATGAAAAAAGAATGATAACAGCATCAGCATAGATGTTTTAGGTTTACATCTTCACTTAGAATTTAAAAAGCCTTTGAAATGATAAAGACACTAACACAGTAACTTTATTTCCCTTCTTTTGTGTAATAATGGATTTGAGTTGTATCTGTGTTACATGAAACAATTTTAACTTTTTTCAACCCAAAGCAGCTGTGAGTGAAAGAAAGGCAGAGTGCAGCAGTAGGCAATCTGCATTGAGACTGAGTAGAGAGTGGGAAAGCTGGTTACAAAAAAGCATAGAAGACGTTATTTTTTGATAGTTTCACAGCAGTTAACCTACCAGGAACTTAATGACAAACCAAAACAAACACGCAGGAAGTGAAAGATTTTGAGTGATTGCCACTGAAGTCATAGTCGGGATACACATGAAAACTTAAGAGTCTGCTGTGGACAGACAAGGTTTGAAGACAGAAACAGTGACATAACCTAGTCACTAGAAATTTCTCTCTCGACCTGTCGACTTCATACTATGGGCTTCACATCACTTCATAGACACTAACACCCATTAAACAACGAAAATCAGAAATACAGAGCTTAGAATAGCTATACATGTCTCATTTATTCAAGATGGTGATGATTAATTCAGAGAAAATATTCTATTTCATTCAGACTTTAAGGAAAATCTTGTTTATGTTCCTTTCACTACTCTAAAGTGAGTCAAATCATGTGTGGTGTTCAGTGAGCCTTTCTCATGTGTAGGTTGAAAATAAAAAAAAACATTCATTTGACCAGTTTGGATGCCCTGGAGGTCATTTTTGGGGTCCTAGAATTAAAACTGGTAACAATCTTTTTGATATTTCTTAGGATATTATCAAAATAAAAAGTTCTGGTGTCTAACAATTGAAATCTGCACAAAGGATTGTTTTATAGATTCTACTCTTGGCTTTGGCTGACTGCTGTAACAAGAGGATTGAAGATGAAAAACAGAGAACAGGGTGGTTATCCTCTACTTGTATTGATTTAAAAGGTATTAACTGGAAGAAAGAGCAGAGCTTTCATTAAAGTCCAGTATAACTTGAATGTCAGGAGTGGTGAGATTCTGCAAGGTTGCTTGTTTTCTTAGGTTAGTCTGATTAATAGAGGCAATATGGCTCAGCAAAAACAACAAAAAAACGTAAAGCCAGCCAGGGTGATAACAGGATCGTTACATTCATGGTTTTAAGAGCATGCAAAATGAGTCACATAAGCTAATGCAATGACCAGATTCCTGTTTAAATTGCCATGCCATAAGCTCTTCATTGGTTTTCTTCACTGGTAATTGATTTAAAGCCCCTGGCTTGTGATTACTATTACCAGAAGTATTATTTAGAACACCTGTTTCTCTATTTCTAGGAGAAGAGTTAATTATAGTTGTCTGACACAGCTGACAACTAAAAAAGGTGGAAGCACTTGTATTTTAGCTTCTTCCTTACACTTACACTGCTGTCTTTACTCCTTTTTCTGAGGCCTCAGAATCTGAGACACTGCAGCCATGGTGATCTGTTAGGGCAGGGAAAGCATTGGTGTCTTACTTCTATCACATTAAAAATCTCTGTTTGTCTCAATGAATCATGACAGTTGACCATTATGAATGAATCAGGACCCTAAGTCTAAACAGCTTTGACAGTCTAACACACGAGTGTTTCTTCTTCATCGTAACGCAAAATCAAAGCCCTGAAATGTTTTCTTTAGTCAAGAAAAACTCACATCACATGGTTAAAAAGACTTATCTGTCCAACACCAAGCCAGATATATCATGCACTCCTTGTCTGTGTCCTTTACAGACCTAATTACTTCCCCTATAATCTAGTGGGCCCAAGTCCCATGGCTTTATCAGATCAACCCTGGTGCTTTGCCATTTCCCAACACACAGATCCATTTAAAGGTCCAGTGTCAAGATCACCAGCCACCATCTACTGTCAGGAGCTGATAGGAGTCTGATACTGTAGACACTGCTGTGGACAGCTTAGTTATCTCCTTGACTGAATTCTTCAGTACCACAGCCCACTAGGACATCTGAAACACTGAAAAACTACAGTGCCTCTTGTTGTCTGTAAAATACAGTTGTTTCTGAGACAATACAATCTTGCGGTAGCCAAGATGATACTATCTAGACACTGTTAATTTAGTAAATTGTACTAAAGTAAAGAACCATGATGATCCCACGAACTTTTTTGTTTGTTTTTTTAGGGTCTTAGTACATTGGAAAATTATCATTATCACAGAAAACATGAGGAACAAGATTATGCTACTGTATTCTGCTAGCTTTCAAACATTAATAGATGTTTAAAACAGAAATATAATGCAAAAGAGCCACCATGAGTTTGGTTTTCTTGTCAAAAGAAAATTCCTACACTTTCAACTTATTAGCAAAAGACCACCACCCCCTCTGGCAAGGGCCTGAAAAGCTCACAAAGGTGAACAATGACTGGCAATCAAAACCCTGCATCATAAAGCCATCACTGGGCTTTGAGGCAGGCATGCAGAGAGTGACCAGAGAAGTGATGGCTGACATGAGCCTGCTGCCACTGATGAGCTAAGAGGGAGCACTCAGCGGGAACCGTCTGTGCTATGGCGGCATTTCAATATCGTCCAGTTAAATGGCCGGGCATCCAGTAACCAAATGGCCTTCAGGAGGAGCCAAGGGGGGCCTGGCTAAATGACCGAGTGAATGACTCATCCTGCACAGCCACATGGTTTCATCAGAGAGTGCACAAACATGAGGCTAAATGCTGTGGGGCGATGTGGAGCATATTAACATTCACATCATTTGTCACATAGCCATAAGTACTATAGATCAGCCACACCTTTCCAAAATCAGCAGGGCAATCAAAGTGCAAGGCATTCACTCCTGCTCCTAGGAATAAACTGAATGGAATAATTTTTTTAATTAAATATAATTTGAAGGGATGTTTTTTACTCCATGGAAAGGTAAATATGGAAAGATTTTTTTTTTTTAACTAATAGCTTAACCTTAATTTGCCATGATATTACTGCACCATATACACCCATCAATCCAAATTGGTAAAAAAAAAACAAAAAAAAAAGATAAAAAATTAATAATTGTGTAAAATAAATAAATACACTTTATTCCACTTATTTTATTTTTTCGTCTTCTTTATTTATATAGCATATGCTGGCACAGTTTATGTGCAACTTAATCACACAACAAAAACAAATCCCCAGTTAAAGACGTATACAGAGAAATGTCAACAGCATATTAAATAGATAATCTGTAACGTGAATTTCAAAGAGGGCACACAGATTAAAATATTTGTTTCTGATTATAAATGACTTACATATGAATATCAGGTAGAGTACCACTTTTTAAGGTCTGGATTGACAGTCTGGCATTATTGTTAGTGTTAATAAAGCTAATATTAAAGTATTACAAAGATGTCATACAATTTGTAATTTAATTCCTAACATTTGAATGCCTTTTACTTCGTGTGGAACCAAACTCATACACAACATTTCCCTGTCATATCTGCTGAACTTAAAATGAGATTATGTCTCTGCTGTTACACTGGGCCATGTGTTGACTTCGGCTCTGGTTACACTACCAAGCCTGAATTACCCTAAGGAACATGGAAGTTTATCTTTTAAAACTAAAATTTAAAAATCTCAAAAAGAAAAAAGAAGAAAATTAAGATTTTTTTTCCAAACTTCCTTCCTTCATAATGATTTTTTTTTCCAAACTATGCAACGGATATAGTGCTGAGTGTTTTCCTTTCCATATCAAAGCTGCCTACATAAGAGAATGAATCACTACGAATGATGAGGTGTCTGTATTTCAATATGTTTGATCACCCTATTTGTGAGCTCTGTGCATTGCTTTTTCTCATGGAGATTGAAGTGGCTGCGCTCATTTGATGAATCTGGCATGTTGCATCTGTTATTTGTCATGTTTTTCTGGAAAAAAAAAATCTGTTGCTCTGTGTTGTAGGAAAAGACATCAGCTCCAGCACCATCATGCATGTTAAATACAGCCTGAGGGGGACAAGGCATCGCATCCATACAATTAAATAAATCTCAACGGAAACAAAATCAAATTCATGTATTTGATCTGTACTTTAATTTCAAGTATATTCTTACCTCTGAGAATTCCTATCCTGTCAATAACTATGGATTATTGTCAAGTGATACTGCCTGTATTCAGAATCTACGTCCTTGGAAAGTGATTTAAAATAATATTCATAAGGTGATGTAAGAATGTTCATTACTCACATGCTGGCAGACTGACAGGAGCTGCCACACTGCTCTTACATCGACTGTTCCTATGTACATGATGAATGTCCGGATCCACATTATAGGCTCACATCAAATGCTTGAATTTATATTATACTTCAATCAAGCTCCAACAGGCTGCCATGCATTATGCAAAAACTCCACATGATAGGGGGAATGAAAGAAAAGCAATATACTGTGACATGTTAACATCAATGCATTTATGAATGGTTTTTAATAATGGAGTGGCTGTGCAGCAGCTTTAAAGGACGACACCACTGGAAGCAGCTCTATGGATCCATTTGATGCTGCATTAAATAATAACAACTGCACACAAAACTTTATTTAATAAAATGTTTGTTTACTACTGGAACAGCAAGATATGTAGTTACAATGTTACAATGTTACAATGTCATTTAGCAGACGCTTTTCTCCAAAGCGACGTACATTTGAGAGCAAGAACAACACAAGCAATGATCTAGACAAGAAGAAACAACATCAGTAAGTGCCATCAAGTGCTTCAGGTCCAATTGGACGCAAGTGCTGCCGTGTAGAGTTTAAGGCAGAGTACCTAAAATATACGTTGTTTATGTAGTTGTTGTTTTTTTTTTTTTTTTTGTTGTTTTTATGGTTTTTTTTTTTTGTTATTAGACAGCAACAATGAATCAAGGAAAATGTGGGATCACTAATCGCCATTCATTAGACTTCACAACAACTATTTACCAAGTACCAAGTGCTGGATCATTCCCAAAGAGCTGGGCAAAGAAATCCCAGAAGTAGAGCAGGACAGTGCAAGCTAACTATAGTTGGGAAACTCATTCAACCACTGGGGGCAGCAGTGGAGAATAGTCTGGCTGAGACTCAATCTACTACTGGGGACAACAGTAGAGAATTGCCTAGCTAAGTGCAAAGTGTTCTCTGAAGAGCTGGGTCTTTAGCCTTCTCTTGAAAGTAGACAGGGAGTATGTAGATCGAATGGAGTTGGGTAATTCATTCCACCATTTAGGGACAACAGAGGAGAAGAGTCGAGCTAGTGACTTAGGAGCATGATGTGCTGGAAGTACCAGGCGCCTTTCGCTGGCTGAGCGTAGTGGGCGAGAAGGGGTGTAGACCTGGATGAGGGACTCCAGGTAAACAGGAGCAGTTTTAGTTACTGCTTTGTAAGCAATGATTAGAGTTTTGAATTTAATGCGAGCTGCAACTGGAAGCCAGTGTAGAGAGATTAAAACAGGCGTGACATGAGCTCTCTTGGGTTGGTTGAAGACCAGACGTGCTGCTGCGTTCTGGATCAACTGCAGAGGTATAACTGTGCATGCAGGTAGGCCTGCCAGTAATGAGTTACAGTAGTCAATACGTGATATTATAAGAGCCTGTACCAGGAGTTGTGTAGCATGCTCTGTCAAGTAGGGTCTGATCCTCTTGATGTTGTAGAGGGCAAAACGGCAGGATCGAGCAATCGAGGCCACATGGAGCTTGAAGGTTAGCTGGTCATCAATCATGACACCCAGATTCCGGGCTGACTTAGTGGGCAAGAGATTATTTGATCCAAGCTGGATATTGATCTGCGGTTCCATAGTGGGACTGGCTGGGATGATAATGAGCTCCGTTTTGGGCAGGTTGAGCTGAAGGTGACGTTCCCTCATCCATTTAGAAATATCAGCAAGGCAGGATGAGATCCGAGCTGAGACAGTTGTGTCATCTGGTGGAAAGGACAGGAATAGCTGTGTGTCGTCTGCATAGCAGTGATAAGAAAAGCCATGGGAGCGGATGATTGCACCAAGTGAGGTGGTGTATATTGAGAAAAGTAGGGGACCAAGCACAGACCCTTGAGGCACCCCTGTTGATAAGCCATGCAGTTTAGACACTCCTCCCTTCCATGATACTCTAAAAGATCTCCCTGTGAGGTAGGACTTAAACCACTGTAGGGCAGATCCTGAGATACCAAGTGAAGAGAGTGTGGAGAGGAGGATTTGGTGGTTTACTGTGTCAAAGGCAGCAGACAGATCCAGCAGTAAGAGAACTGAGGACTGACCAGCTGCTCTGGCCAAGCGAAGTGATTCCGTTACCGACAAAAGTGCAGTTTCAGTAGAGTGGCCCCGCCTAAAGCCAGACTGATTCTGATCAAGTAGATCATTGTTCTGCAAGTGTTCTGAGAGCTGGTTGAAGACTGTGCGCTCCAGTATTTTTGATAGGAATGGGAGAAGTGAGACCGGCCTGTAATTTTCAACCAGGGCTGGGTTGAGAGTGGGTTTTTTGAGCAGTGGTGTAACCCGCGCTTGCTTGAAAGCAGCTGGGAAAACACCTGTGGACAGAGAGGAGTTAATGATACAACTCACAGCAGGGCTGATCGCCTGCAAGAGATGTGATGGTATCGGATCGAGGGGACAGGTTGTGGGCTTAGAGTCAAGCAGAAGCCTGGTGACCTCGCTCTCACTTAGTGGAGAGAATGAGCTAAGTGATGCATCACTAGCTGGTGGCAGAAAACTGAGTTGGACAGGCTCAGAGAATTGGTTGCTGATGGTAGAAACCTTGTCAGTGAAGTAGGAGGCGAACATGTCTGGAGTCAACATACTGGAGGGTTGTGGGTTTGAAGGAGAGAGGAGCGAGTTAAAAGCAGAGAAGAGTTTGCGTGCATCAGTGGCAGCACAGATCTTTGATTGATAGAACGCCTTCTTAGCAGATTTTAGAGCAGAGTTTTAGTTTGCATTAAAATTGCTGTTTTTGTAAACTTACCTACTCTATACATAAATACATAGAATCATAGACCTTTGTCCACTGAAACTCAAGAAACAGGATGTATTCCATTTTTATTATATCTACAGTGGGTATAGAAAGTCTACACACCCTTGTTAAAATGCCAGCCTTTTTGGATGTAAACAAAATGAGACTAAGATAAATCATTTCAGAACTTTTTCCACATTTAATGTGACCTTTAACCTGTACAATTTAATTGAAAAACAAACTGAAATCTTTCAGGTGAAAAAAAAAAAAACATACAATAACCTGGTTGCATAAATATGCACACCCTTAAGTTAATACTTTGTTGAATCACCTTTTGATTTTGTTACAGCACTCAGTCTTTTTGGGTAGGAGTCTATCAGCATGGCACATCTTGGCATCCCAAGTAATCAAAGACAAGTGGCCTCTGATTGTGGGCAGCATGACATACTGCATCTTATGTGCCAGTGCTTCTTGTTTTCCAGAGTGTTTTATTCTCTTTTTGTGGGAAATTTCCAAGTTAATTAAAACATAATTAAAACCCAAATTTATGGACTAAGACAAAGGGAAGAAAATATTTTAAAATTAAACATTTATTTCAGTTCAGGGAGCTCGTATGTCACCCTGTATCTCTCCTCTCGCATCATGTTGTCACACTTTTGGTAACTGTGATTTTTTTGTGTTTTTGTAGACTGTAGGAAAAAGATGTTCAAATAGCCTGTCATTACGCATGTTTAGAGATGTTTCACTCCATATTCCATAATCACAAAACGTGTGGAGGCTTCTATATGATGAATAGTGACACAATTATCCAAAACTAACATCTTAATGAGACACCTCAATCACTGAGTCCGCTGGAGGGACGCACCAGTGAACTGCTCTCTCTCTCTCTCTCTCTCTCTTGCTTTTCTCTGTCATGTGTGCAGTGATAGCAATAATATAATAAAAAACACACAAAAAAAAGTCAGCAATTTGATGACAAAGGTGGTGAATGTACCTGGGTGGCCTGCCCTAGTATTGTTTTTGTGTGGGAAACACTGCTCACATTTGTGTGTTATTACTGAGTCTTTATTAAAAAAAAAAAAAAAAAAAAAATTCAGATTAAAAAAATCCCTGCCAATGCAAATAGACTGTGTATCTGTTGTTCTATAAAACATCTTTACATTCTCTACAGATTTTTGCTGCTTTATCTCACAAATATAATTAATCACAGGCACAGAATGGATAACTTATTGAAATGTATTTCTGGCTGGGTAAAAGGATTTTATAATCATAGACTTGCTGTTCAATACTTGGCATGGAACGCTTGGGAAGATTAGGGACGAAGAAGAATGCGTGTTGTGTTCTTGTCTATATTTGTCTCTGATTCTATTGAAACCATTTTTCCCTGAACTTGAACTCACAGAATATAAGACACATTTAAATTCTGAGCGGGTATAGGATTCTGCAGCATTACAAATGGATGCTTTGGTAAATATTCATCAACGGTCATTACAGAGTTGAGAAAAAGCCCAAATTAGCATATGTCTTTAAATAATAATGTCTCTTTTTATGCTGCTCGTGTTGTAAAAATGGGTCTGCTGCATGGCCCACATGTGCTGTTAAGTGGAAATGGAACTAACCACACAGTTTAGCACTAATGTGGCTAATGTTCTATTTTCAAAGCTATAAAAGACAGTTCAGTCTGTCAGATTCACCTTCCTCTATCCCATATCTTTTTCGATCCACAGAGACAGATTAACACGTAATTATACAACATTTGTGCACAGCTAGGGCGCCCTGTGGGATCCACCTGGCTTTAGCAGCCCACAGTGTGGTTCGCAGCACCTCTCTTCCTCTGCACATGCTACTCACAGGAAGTGGTTATGTTAAACGATGACCTCACTCTCTCTGCGATTCATGGGCTTTGATACTGTATACTGTACAGCAGTGATGATGATATCAATGACGTGTGTTTGGGCTAGAGGGGGCTTTGGAGGGTTATGTGACATTTTCCACTGGGCTATTTTGGGGGCTTTTTGTATATCTATTATTAGCTTTGGCTTTAGACTAGTATTTATTCTGTCCTTGCTCAATGTGCAATTTTGGGGTGGATATTAGGTTTGTAAAGTATTATCTAGGTATGTGTAGGCCATATATTGGTATTTGTTAAAGGTAGCGCAAAATGTCAAGTGCACCAGATTGCAGTACAGTTACAGGAGTAAAATGAATAAACTGCAAACCTAAACTATTATTTTTCTACAATATGGCTCAGTAAACACAATGCATGTACTGTAAAAGTCAGTTTAATGTCAACTTAGTGCGGAACACGATGTGCAACCTCTCAATCATCAGCGCAGAAAAGTCTGACATTTTATTACAGTGTCTGTCAGCTGTCAACCCTCATTCTGCCCTGGTGAATGACAGGTTAACTTCTGCTGTTGTGATCTGCACGAGAAAAGTAAACATATTTTTCAACAAGCTGCCTCAGATTTTTATGATATGACATGCACTTGCATATTTTAAATTTAGTGACACACTGTTACTTTGCATATTTATTCAAATATTCATCACAAAGTTGGTATTGCTAGAGATGTCCTTGGATGACGTTCAGACCTGTGTGTGAAAAGAATATTAATCCCTTCTTTACCGTTTCCCTTCGGTAAAGTGGTGACCATGTTAATGACCATCTTAGAAAAAAATAGAGATATACAGAGTTTTAGCTTTTCCTTTTTTTTTTTTTTTTTTTTATTGTAATGGAACTAAGGATGCTCTGATCAGGCAAATCATTTCCCATCTCTGTAAACTAAATTCACTCTGCCATAGTTAAACAAACTATCAGCATAAACAAACTGGCAGGTTTGTTTTAAGGGTTTTAGAAATACTGAGGCACAAACACAGAGCTTAGGGAGATTTGGGGACATGGTACCCTGAAAATTGTTTTAACTTTCCTGATCTAAATAAGTGCATCTTTATCTTTTTACATCTAAGATCTACAGAAAGCTTACACCATACACATCAGATCTTGGGTTAAAGCAGGAAATCTGATGTTTACTTCCCAGATCAAGGCATGTAAGATTTACTTCTGCAATGTGTGTGGGGTCTACTGATCCTCCCCCAGAAAATGTTTAAACTCAAAGTGGGATTTCCTTTAGTGCAGTGTGTTCTGTACTGTTTTTTAATCTTATTTTTTAACTAAAGATGAAGTAAATCAATTGAGCATTGAGGCAAAAGTCTCAAGTTAACCATTTCCCTGTGACTGAAGTCAGTCGTGTTAGATTAACTAACTCTAAAACAAGATCCGTCCCTCTTCTAGAGTCTAACACTGTGTAGAAGTTTAATCTTCTCTATTCATCTTTTGGTCTAAATGATTCATGCCTGACTGCAGCATTTTAAACACAGCCCTGATTAAATGTTAAAGTAAACAATCATGACTTTGTTTCAAATGGCAAATGAATGAGCTTCTGCTGTGATTTAAAAGATTTTTTTTTTTCAAAACAAGTAAGACTCTGTTTGTATGTAACATATCTGCTATGCACAGCGTGTGTGTGACAGGGTAACACAGAGTCTACGGCATCAATGGACAGACTCACACCTTACAGGAGTAGATCAGTGTTTACTGTAAATGTTCAGACCTCAAAAGAAAACTTTAAGAAAAGAGTGTTATTTTAAACGTGCAGGACACATTTGTTTTGTCAGCTACAGTTCAGTAATGCAGCTGATTCACAACATGACTGACGTGCCTGTGTTTTTAGTTTTTATCAGCTGTGAGTCCATGACTGAAAATGGCACAGGCAGACACACATTAACAAGCTGTGGGCTCCATTAATTAACATGCTGAATGTTAACTGCCCATTAAATCGCACGCCAGAAACTGTAGGCCTGTTCTGTTTGGGGGAACTGCACTTCTCTTTGCTGTACATTTTTTTCCTTTAATCTTTGGTTAAGCTACTGCACCCTTGGGACCAACCAAAGATTTCATATTGATGGCAAGGGCATTCACTCTATCCCCAATTCACACACTCAATCAATAACTGTTACTGAAGGAGCAAATCATTCTCTTGGCATCTTAATATCTTTGCATTTGCAATGGGAATGTAAGTTATTTTAGGTGTACACCTCAGGGAAATACTGAGGTCCTGACCTTTGTTACCTCAGTAGTAGGTACCATGGTAGGCCATGCATATTGGCATATATTAAATATAAGATTCAAGTGAAGTTTACAGTCTTTTTCTAGTTTTCTTTGATAGAGTACAGTGCCTCAAAAAATTAAAAGCCATTATTGATGCTCTAATAATCACCATGACCGCTGCAGTATTACATGACAGAAACATGATCAATATTGTCAAAAGGTTTTCAGTTTTAAGAGAGTTTTAAGTGAGTTGACTGACTATAAGAATCTAAATACTGAGAGCCTGAAGACGCTAGAAGTGAAACCCGCTGTTCGCTCACATCTATTTCAGTGTGTGGCGGATTTTTTTTCTCTTTGTCTTTTTATTTATGTTGGTATGAATCCTTCATTCCTTAACCTTGGATTTATCCTATTAATCCTATGCTATTTTCTGGTGTTGTGCCTCTTCAGGTTGTTCAACCCTTTAAATGTAGGTTTTAAAAACAATGAAATAATCTGTTTTTTTAATTAAATCTAGAAACAAAGTAGAAATGCACATTTAATATAAGTTTTGATGTCTTGAACATCCTAAAGTTTTATGTGTTTCTGTAAATAATCACTAGATCTTGACAATGTGTCAAATGATTGATGCACATCAGACATTTCATCTCTTCATTGTCTTGCCTCTGTTGATATCCTCAAAGGGATCACTCAGCTCGGTTTTCCCTCTGAAACTTCCTCCGTTGCTCTTTGCATCATCAGTAACGACCTAAATACATAAGCAACGATCTTTCATGGTTGGCAGCACATAAAAAAACAGGCATGCTGTTACGTCCATGCTTGCACTATAAATGTTTCACAACAGAGGGAATGTTGATTAATATGAATGACGGAGACAGTAGAGGGAGTCTTAACACTTCATGGAAACGAATGAAATGGGTGAAATGGAAAGAACGTCTTAAACGAAGACCAGGATATGTCTGTGTCCCGTTGTAAAGACACAGGCATGTGGCCACTGTCTTTGGTCTGAATCATAAAACAGACCAGCTAACCCTCACTGAGCTACATGTTGCTATCAAGTTCATAAGTAGCTTTTTTTGTCTTTCATACTGAGGTGAGAAACAGCTTTTTGATGAGTGAGAGGAGGAGGCAAGTGGCATGGCTATGAGCAGAGGATTTTAAATAGCTGTGATGGCCACCTGGTAACAGACAGCATGGCTTCAACCTGGATGTGTGAATAAGGTGTGTAATAATGAGAAAACAGACAGTGGGAAGTGTCTCGCTTCTCTCTGGAAAATGTTACTCAGAAGGTTTCAGTGCCTGACATTACTATGACATTGTATGAGCTGTTTTATCACACATACAACACTTTGGTTGGCTGCGAGGTGAAATAGGGAACGTAAACACATCAAGTATTAAAGTTAGTCTGCCATATTACTGTGATTTTCATCTACTAAAGACCAAGCTATCTAAATGCTCGATGTCTTAAAAAAGTAAAAGGAACTATAATAGATAAGATGCAGGCATCAACATATAAGTATCAAAGTTTGAATCAAGCAAAGTTATATTATCAAGCAATGTTAACACAATGAATTATCAAAGAAGGGTGGAGAAAGGTTGTTTATTGTCACAACATTTGTGTTTTCATCAGTCGGTTTTGTTGGCTCTTTTGTGCTTCATGAGAACATGTGTGTTTTATGATGTTTGACCAGTCATGTGTTCACAGTTATTTCAGTTTGTTTCATTTGTCATCCATAAATGCCACAGGAGGGAGTTTATGAACTGATACAGATGAACAGTTTATATAGGATGTGCTTGTTGTAGTTATTCATTTATTTCTGCATGGTGTCCTTAGTGATACTGTATCTCTTCTGGAACCAAGTATGTTCTTTAGCAAGTAAAATCTAGGCCACTATCAATGTTTGTTTTGGCTCTTTGCCTGGAATTACTGAACAGTGTCTTATAATGGGCTGTGCTCATTCTGGCACGAGAGCAATCTTGCATTTAGCGAATGTGATTTATCCATCCAGGCTCAACAAATTTAGGGTGTTTTGTCTTTTATACTTTGTGCTTTAGTACCTCCTACACAAGAACGTCAGTTTATGCAGGTCTGCACTGCAGATGTTTGATGTCCACCGAGCTGTCAGAGAACCATAGCGCACTTTTAGAAAGGGAGGAAACTCTGATAGTTTGCAGCGGTGTGTTTCTTGAAATCCAGCCTGATTTCAAATGAAACCATGTGCCTATGTACATGCATATATGCAGGTATGTGCTGTGCCAGTGTAATGCCAGACCACCAGGATATATTTCTGTGAAATCATTTCGTGGTCTGTTTCCTCATATGAGCATTGACAGTCTTGGATACATAACACATAACCACACTAGATGCTTACATCTCTGGGTGTGTGTATAAAGCACTTTATGATAGAGTTTGTTCAGGGTGTCATGGTTTTAGTTTATCTTGTGTAAAATTTTAAGGTTTTTATGTTTTCTCTGTTCTTTGTGTTTGTTTCACCTCTTGTGTAGTCCTTGAGTCTTTCCCAGTTTAATTTTTAATTATGTGCTATCTTGTTCAGTCCCTCTGTGTGTTCTTGTTTTTTTTAAAGACCCTGTAAAGTGAAATCCCAAATTTGTGTCTTAACACACTAGATCTGTTGGGAAAAGGTTGCTGTAAACATGTGAAAACACTGAGATCTACATGTGACTGAATTCTGGATTTAATCTGCTAGAAAGTTTTCCTTGCTTGGTTTCATGTGGGCGGGGCAAATAGTAGGGAATGACCCCGCCCCTCTAACACTATAATATAAAATCACAGAGCAGTTTATCTCAGTACAGTCTGTTGTTAGCTGATGTCACTGCCTTTATTGAACGTTAACAGTCAGTTAAATGCTGATTTTTGTTCACTGTGAGGTAAATTTGCCAAATCTATCAGCCAGAGTGATCTATGGATCATTGAAAGTATCATAACAGAGATCTGAGCAGGAAAATAGGCTTTGTCTCCAGTTAACTCTTCGGTGTTTCCCGTTTTATTTTGTACTTTGTATTCCTTGTGTGTGCTTTCTGGTTTTCTTCCTGCCCTTGTGTTTCCCCCTCCACCTTGATTGCACCTCATTAAGTTCACCTGTGTCTGATCACTCCCGGTCTATTTAGTTTCTGTGTCTTTGTAACTTGGTGTGTCAATCTCCAGAATGTGAATGTTTATGTGTTTTTTCTTCCGTGACTCCTGACTCCCAGTGTCTCCAGTGAAATTATGGTGACGTTTTGTATCAGTGCTTTTTTGACTTTTGATCTTTCTAGTTTTCTATTAGTTTAGCTGTTATTTTTGCATTTGTAGTTTAAAACATTTTTGCATCCGTGCCTTGCATTTGGGTCCCACCAAGTTCAGCACCGCAGTGTAAAACGAGCTCTTACGTTACTTACATTAATTTGCTGACATGTATCCAACAGCTGATAGATGAGTGACACAGATGCAGTGAGATAAACGCAGGAAGGCTGAGGCAGGAGGAAAGGACAGGAGCAAAAGTTGAGTAGGTAATGCACATCATCACTTACAAGCCGTCTCTGTGCAAGAATGTGTATATTCACAAATTAAAAACTATATTATTCTCACCATGACTACACACAGGTGTTTAGAAGCAGTGAATTTATTTCGCTGATGATTTATTTATCAGCTGTGCCTTATTTCTTTACTAGCTGCCACCCAAAAATGTTAAAGTGTCTGGAGCAAAAGAAGGGCACTTTAAACTTCATTTGGACCACTTCATGACTTCCTGTTAATCTCAAAAGACATTTTTCCCTTCAACAATAAATCTTACATTTCAGTCTCACGAGATCTTGTGGCATGAAGTCTCATCACACCCTACTTCCGGCACTATAACTTTTGATTTAATTACTGTAATTCACATATAATGAAACTGTATGAAAGATGTCCTCATCTTTGTTTTATTTTCAAACATTTTATTGACATAATTACAAATAAAAAATGAAATGAAATATTTTTCGTAGGCCATATGTAAGATTAAATTAGTTATTAAAACTATATTTTTTAAACATAGCCTTCATGGATGATGACGACAACAAAATTTTATTTTATCGCCTACAATAGTAAGAAGCCAACAACTTAATTTTGATGACAAGCACCTCAGATTCAAAAGAAGAGCTAGGTTAGACTTTTTTGTATTCATTTATTATATTGTACTGTAATACTTGATCATTGTGTTTTTTAAGATTCAAAAAGGGCAGCAATAAAAACCATACATTTCTATAGCATGTTCATGTGAATCCATAGATCAGAATTCAAGAATTAATGCAAAATAAACGCAACAAGCATAGTACTGAGATTATTCCTAAGATTATAATGGGGCCAACATGACCCATAATCATTGAATCTCTATTCTCATCGGGACCTAATTCTGTCCACCCATCAAGTCATATACAGTCTTAGCTCAGTTGCACCGCCTTTCACCCAGTGGTTGTGTCTTCTTCATCCATCACCACTGAATGATGCTCAGTATGTCTATCAAAGTGACTTCAAGCAAAACATCTCCCCATGTTGTAAATTAATCTAATCTTTGCAGTTCATTCTGCAATACATACATCAATGCACTCATCAATCATGATCTGCATACTGGATGAGTGAGTCACGAGTGAAGATGCATCATCTCAGTGCAGAGAATAAGGGAGAGCTCCCTGCACCAGAGCAGTGTCACCTTTTTTTTCTACAAACTACAGATGCTGGTTTCTCACTTCCTTCTTGCAATCCACATGGCACAGCATGTGAGCAAAACTGACTGGAGAAAAAACTGGAGAAAAGCCATCAAAATAGGAAAAAAATGGATGAAACGAGAAGACAGAAGAGAGGGATGAAAAGAGAGTGTTAAAGAAAATAATCAGAGGGGAAGAAATGAAGACAGTGTGACTCAGATGAAGAGAAACTGAGCGGAGGAAGGCAGACAGAGACACACAAAAGGAATTGTTGATATGGCTCCTTCTTTGGCTCTTGTCTATATACTGTTGCTATGGCAGACGTACAAGACGAGGGGAAAATCTTTTGATTTTCTTTCAGAGGGAAAGAGATAGCCTGCTTGCACACTGCAGCATGCAAGGTTCAAAGTGAAACCATGAAACACAAGTTGTAAAAAGCAGCTAACATAAGACACAAACATAAAGCATTCACATACCCAACATATATACACAAATAAAGTCATTATTAGTGGATCACTGTGTTCCTGACTTAGATTCAGCCTGTCATGCAAATTAGGAGATAGCACCCCTGGGTACAGCCACCTCCAACTCAACAAACCCAACATTACATTATCTGGCTCTGAAAGTTCATCAAGCTGTTTTGTTTTTTAATAAAATGGTTAAATCACCATTGTAGCTCCGAATCTGTTTCATTTTCTTACCAGAGAACAAACAGATAGAGAACATTGTGTAATCTGTTCCTCCAGCTCATGTTAGAGTGCGGGTGATTTCCTCGACAAGGGAGCCAGCAGCAACACACACACATATATACCAACACACACACTGGGACTAGTCTGACAGTATCTTCGCTCTAATCAGAATCTTAATTAGTCTGCTAGCAGCGTCCCATTAACATATATTCCTCCTAATTAGCTGGGGACACACATACAGATGCAGAGAGGCTGAGAGTGAGAAATTAAAGAGATTATTTTGAAGTTTGGTAAGATTGGGACATAAATGAACAAAGCAGACTGGCAGAAGTAAAGCTTTAATATGTCGACTGCTTGGCTGGGATGCTGAGAGACAGCTCTGTTTAGTAGAGATGCCTCGATTGACTGGGAGCCAATCTTTATCAGCCAGTGTTCATTAAAATATGAGATCTGTAGACTGGAATTAACGCCTCTAGTCAACGTTCTGATCACCTGTAGTCAATACTCTGATGTCTGCGGCTGAGAGAAACACTGTGTGTGCAGAGTGGGGTTATTATAATTAAACAGCAAGCTAACAAGTAGTAAGAACTAGAGGTGTTGGAAAAAAGATGCATTCACATCAGAACTGCAAATATTCATTTTTAAGACTCTCAATCTCAAAAACGGCGGTAAAGTTTACATTTCTGTGTCTGACAAGCTGCGAGTTATTCAGCCCATCCTGTTCTCCCAAAGAAATTGTTAAGATGTGCTATGGATTCTACAATTCCCAGGAAAGAGGAAGCCTGCCCCGACATGTATGCTCAAAGAAAATGTATAAATAATATATCCGACTTGAATGAATCAAAAGTCCGAGCTCACATTGCACACCCCCTTGAGTTAAAATAAGCAGAAAGGCAAACAACTGCTGGCAGACATGGACAAAAAAATGAGTGATCACTCATATCAAATGAGTGACCATAGTGACTACACAGTGGCTATAAAAAGTATCCATCCCCTTGGTTTCCTTTTACTGACTCTAATCTGGCTTTTTTGACCAAAAGTAAGTAGTTTGTGTGGATGGGTCCCAGTCAGGCTTGCACACAGGGACGTAATTTGGGGGGGGGGGGGGCAGGGGGGACATGTCCCCTGCACTTTTTAAAAAGGCAGTTCTGGTCCTCTGCAGTTTTTACCATCCAAAAACAATATTAAGCTATATTAAATGGAGACAGGTTGAGCACTAGGACTTCCCAAGTGGTAGCTCTCTTGCAAACTGAATAAGACTGTCCTCTAGGATTTTCTTATATTTTGCCTCAGTCATTTCACCCTCTACCTTTACAAGCCTTCCAGGTGCGTTAATATGCAATTTTCGGTGTCTGCAAAACATACCGTCTTGTCTGATGAAAGAGCACCATTTTTGGTCTCATCAGATCAAGGAACTTTCTTCCACTTGACCATGGAGTCTCTCACACATGCCTTTTAGTGAACTCTAATCTAGATTTAATGTATTCTTCAGCAGTGGCTTTCTCTTTGCCACTCTTCTATAAAGCTTTGACTGGTTAAGAACCCGGGCATCAGTTGTTGTGTGCAGAGTCTCTCCCATCTCAGCTGCTGAAGCTTGTTAACTCTGTCAGAGTAGTCATGGGTGTCTTGGTGGCTTCTCTCGCTAGTCTCCTTTTTGCCTGAGCTAGGCATGTTCACATGCCATTGCTCCTTCTATTTTTTGATGATGGATTTTAGCAGGACTCTGAGGAGATGTTCAGTGCCTCGTAAGTTTTTTGTATCCATCCCTTGACTTATACTTTTCAATACCCCTTTCTCTGAGTTTCTTGGAGTGTTCTTTTGTCTTCATGGTGTAATGGTAGCCAGAAATACTGATTAACCAATGACTAGACCTTCCAGACACAGGTGTCTTTTAGAACTACTAGCACCAATTTGTTGGACCTCTGTTGACTATAGGTCAGTCACTTCAAAGAGTCCCTTTTTTATTTTTTTTAAATCCCATCTGCCAAGTATAATTTTTGATACCACTGAAGTAAGTATTTTTCAACTACAACATCTGACATATTCAGCTGAATGTCATCAGCTAACATCACTTGTTAAACCATAGCACCTGCTCTCCTACATCATTGTGAACAAGGAAATGCACTATTGATTTGAAGAAGCTGTGACAATGATTTACAATAAATCCACGCAACAAAGAACCTTTTCTGTGACAAGTTTGAAAGAAAGAACTACATTTGTATTACAAAAGAATGTTAACTCATCCACTTGACAAAGCCAGCGCTGTCCAATATCCAGTGAAGAACATTCAATTTTATGTTTTCTTCCCTGACATTTTTCAATCTGTCAACATCAAGCTGAGACTTCAGATTATCTGTCAGTGTTAAATGTTTTGATTGACAAGTGATTGATATAAATTGATTTACAGTTTCCTTCCACTTTAAAGTCACTTCTGTCAATCAAAATAAAAACAGAAGAAAACACAATATTAAAAATCATTTAAAGCAGAGGAGCAAAGAAGATCCTATTGGAAGAAAGAAGAGTGACTGCGTAGTGTTTGTGCCTGTTATAGCTATTTGTCTCTGGATGCTATTTACTGTTGATTCCTGGGTTTATCTTAGCTTGATGTGGTTAAAACCATTTCAGTGGAGGGTAGACTATTAATGTATCAGGAATGCTGTTACAGGGTATTGCAGGAGGATGTCGACAGTGTCAAGCATGAGTCATAATAGTCACATAAGTGGGATTCAGGCCTTTTACTGAAGATCACACACCTCCTGCTTCTCATCCTCTTCACTTGCTTAAGACACATTTTCTCACGAATTCATGCATTTATATTACAATTTTCCATAAAAGGTGAGTCACCCGCTACAATAATGCTTGTAAGGCATCTTGGCTGTACAAGCCTTGCTTCCTTTTGTCAGTTTAATCTGAAATGCAAGATGAAACCATGCAGTGCACAGACATGCACACGCACACACAAACACACAGGCTGTGGGTGATGACCAAACAGGGTGCTGTGGGTGAGAGATGAAAAGGAGCATTTTGAATTAGTCTCCTAATGTCTTTGTTGTAATGCCAGTGCTGCCCACAGTTCTGTGTCATGACTCATGTCCTATCCGGATCCACCAGTGCTCTACTTCTCTACCACTGTAGCTCAGTCTCACATCCCAGCACCACGCTGTGCTTGTATGTAAAATTGAAAAGATTTTGGTTGCCATGGGATGCAGATCCTTTTGATGAGGCTTACACACACAGTGCAAGAAATGCATTTTGAATACACACACTAGAAGCTGGCATAATACTTGCCAACAAAAAACTTCCAGTGAAACATCAAACTCTGTCAGTGCCCAAGGATTTCCCCATGCACCGTTTTGTAGAATCTCAATTATCCATACATTAATTCTGTAGAAGGAACATTAACAGAAATTGTTAAGTTTGATAACCGTGCTTAAAAATGTCACGGTTAATTAATGGTAACACCTCCAAAATTTGCTGTTTTTCTCTCTTACACTTCTGTGTGCTGCCTGGGCTACCTGCCTCACCCCTCTTTTTGTCTCTACCTTCTCCATCAGTGATTGGCTTTCTCAAAAGTTACAGTGATAGTGACACAGATAGCCTAATGGTTAGGCTGTGGTTGGCTCTGGTTCACGTCCAGCCTGTGGCTGTGTTGTTTTCCTCCAGCACAGTAACTAATAAGTTAAGGTGAATTTGGACATAGAGACGAACGCCACGGCACACAATGGGAAGTGCGTGACAGAAGTGCATTTTTTAGATGCTGCCATGAATCATCCATAAAACTGTAAGCTATGGAGAGGACAGGAGGGCGTACCTGCAACTGGAGGGAAGTCTCAAAAAGTCCCTATAAACAAGGGGTAAAATTTAAAAGTGGCAGTGCATACCGGCCCACTTGAAGCACTGTGCACTATTAAAATCTCTAATTGTTGCACCCCTAAGCTGTGGAGGAGCTAGAGATTGCAAAAGGAACTATTTACAGAACAAGAGCATTTGCCAAAATACCCGAGGCATCAGCTCACACCTGTAGCACTCACAGCTAAACACTGTTTAGCATCAATGCATGAAGCAATGCATTCAAAGGCCAAGGGGCCATACTTATTTCAAACCAAATAAATATTGTTCTTCACCATGACTGAGGAGTGTGAGTCAAGAATGACTCCACTCTGTCTGCTCTTAATGAAAGTGAAATATTCAGTCTATAAAGTTAAGTGGAACATATATCTAGATCTTGAAAAGACAGCTGCACTGTTATTGCACTTGCTGATTTAATGCAGTGAGCTGGGTAGTCTCCTGGTTTCTTTGTAATATCAGACTATATTTCCCAAATTTTATAAAAATTGCATACTGGATATTTGTTGTTTTTTCCTCATTGTGTTTAAATTGCTTTTCTGAATAAACCACATAGTTTATATATTGATGTTTTATATTTAAGACACTATGAACACCATCTCATTTAAACCCATCAACCTAGCAATGTTATTTTGCACTAACACTCAAAACTTAAGATTAGGAAAGAAAAATGTCCCAAGCTTTTAAGTGCCGTAATTACTTGCAAATTGCTATCTTTCCCATTCCCTGCAATAAATATCAAAGAGGGTAAAATGATGTGGGATAGTGCCCCATCTGTCTAAATATTTATTTGATGGGGGACTGTTTGCCTTCCACGGGGGGGAGCCAGGCTCTTTTGGTCTTGGTCTAACAAGCTGCTCCAATACAATTTATGAAAGGATAAGGATTTAAGGATAAGGATCAAGTGACGCCATTTTACCAGGAATATGTAACAGTCAGATTGATATACGTCAAGAGATCACATTTGCAGGAATTTGGAACAATGAGAAAACACAGAGACCCATATCTACACAGAGGGGAATCCAAAAACTCCAAATGTGTGCACTGATGGCCAAGTGGAGAGTGAAAACATCCTGCACAAGAAAGCTTAAAATGAAAAAGCTAATTCTCTGTTTGGAGAGATGTCCTGCCGTCTTTATCGAAATGAAATGCATCTTACTTCACACAACTCCAGCGCAATTAGCTGTCAATGTTGACACAGACACACACATACAGGAGTTTAACCACAACAGCCACACAACCCTCAGATCAAAGCAAAGTCCCTTCAAGGGCAAGCTGTGTAATAAAAAAAGCACCGGCAGTGACCAGAATAGCCTACAAAACCGTATGCTAAAGCAATTTCAAGTGTCTTTCCCATGGAAACAGCCAAACATAACTCATGCTAACAAGCAAGCGAGCTAGCCACCACCTGCTAGTTAATGTTAGCTTGAGGCACAAAGCAATAACAGAAGTCATTTACTTTCAGCTCATGAAAACTTACAGTTATACGAAAGCTCGGCCAACAGTCCTCTTCTTTCTTGTTTAGCTGTCGTCCACCTGCGTAACCACACCGTCTTCCGCCATGTTTGTTATCCCTCCTTGATGAAATGAGCGCCACTTCCACGCTTCCACTCTCCCTCATTTCTCAAAAAAATAAATAAGAAATCATCCGTCCATTGTTCATTATGCCCCGAGCTGTATACACGTTATAAGCGTGCATTTGTTAGTAGCTCCCTCATCTGCAGAAACTTCTGGAAACTGCTACAGTGTTGTCAAGCAGACAAGCTATGAGGCGACCTAGCATATCAAATCACAAGCAGCAACGTTCAAAGGGCTAACGGTTACTTTAAGGTCATCACGTAAATTAAAACTCAGACCACTCCTAAAATATTATTTATTTATTTATTTATTGATTGATTGTTAAAACTGTTCAGAAACAGAGTGTTAAAATATTGGACCCCACGTTTAAACTTTCATAAACGTGTAGTTAAAGTGATTTGTGAGAAGGAGAGCATTTTTCAAGTCCAGTTCATTTTCCCCATGACGTCTCTGATCTCTTTGGGCCTCATTCACCTATGTCTTCCCAAGATTTTTCTTAAATTTCACTGCCATTGGGCCAAAAACTCCTTTCTCCAAAATCACTACTTTTCAGGGAAGGAAAAAACACTGTATCATTAAAATTCTCTAAACTACGAAGTGTTGCTGGAGATATGCTACCCAGTCGAGACTGGGTTGCATATCTGTGTTCTTCAAGACAGTTTTTCATCATCCATGCACCTTGGAAGTTGAAGTTGTGCCAGAATTACCAACGTCAGTTCCAAAGAAAGTTTTAAAGAGAAACCTTTGTGGAATTCATGTTCTTAAGTTGCTGAATTGTTCGCACCTATGTTCATGGGTTGATGAATGTAAAAATGTACTTAAAAAAGAAAAGCTTTTTCATTTATTGGCGTGCACAAAGCACAGGGGCTATCTTGACCACTCTTTGCTTCCAAAATTCAGGCCCATTTCTAAACTTTCTTTAGAAAGTCTGGATTTTAATTATGTCACAGCACAGAAACTGCCCTTTAAAGAGATTTTAATAATATCTGTTTAACTGTTGATGCTTGAAACTCAGCTGTGCTGGTGCTTTTAGATCTCCCTACTGCATTTGACACTCTTGACCACCTGTTTTTTTTGTTGTTTGTTTTTTTTTTTGTTTTTTTTTTTTTAAACTCATATTGAACCATGTGCTGGTAATAAAGGTACTGCCCTGAAATGGTTTCAACCATACCTATCGGAAAGGACCCCATCAGTCTAGGTCAGAACTCCTCAGCTGCAAACCTTTGACATGAGGTTCCACAAAGCTCCATTAAAGGCCCCATTCTTTTCTCCTTAAAGGCTTTAGTTTAGGGCTTTTTGCCTTTATTTGAGGGATAAGACAGTGGATAAAGCTGCAAAATGGGGATGAGAGTGGGGAATGACATGCAGTGCTCAGGCTGGACTAAAAAAACCTGGTTATCCTGCTTGCATGGGGTGCCACCTAACCACTAGGGAATCCACGCCCCTTGATAGCTCATTTTAATTTGACCAACAGATCAATTTGGTGGTCAAGACAAGCTTCTTTCACCTGAGACTGTTGGGGTGGGTGAAGCCCCACCCACCTCTATATGACTTCAAGAGGGTGATCTATTTGTTTATTACTTCTCACTTGGATTATTGTAAATCTTTGTATTTTGGTGTGGATCAACCATCTCACCACCGCTTGCAGTTTTAAAAAAGCAGCTGCATGGCTTCTAACTGGCAAGAGATGTTGAGATCACATCACACTAGTGCTGGCTTCTCTCCACTGGCTTCCTGTCAGTATCAGAAAAGAGTTTAGAATTTGTAACTTGTCTTTAAAGCATTGTAGAGGTTGGCAACTTCTTGTTGGGGTTATTGCAGTCAGAGCAGTCAGCTCCCCAGATGTTTCTCGATGTTCCAAGATGCAATCTGAAAATTTGCTGTGGCTGCTCCTAGACATGGAACAGTTTACCTCTTAACATAAGAACTGCTTATTTAAAAAAATGACACAAAATTATCAGTGTAATTTTGAAATTGGCCTACAATTAACCCTGTAGTGTGATAAATACAAAAAAAAAAAACAAAACAAAACAAACAATAGTCTCAACAGATAGCCAAGTAGTAGGCTATAAAGCTAGTTCGTATTTGTTTTGGGAATTTCATGATGGACCTGTCTCTGTTAGATGGATTTCCACCTGGCCTGATTCAGGTCAGGATGAGCAGCTGTTTAAGTAAAGGGCTGACTCAGGTCCCTCTGACTCTGGCTTTATTGCGCTTCCTCTCTTGGCTGCATTTGAAAAACTGACAGGAAGTCCGTTCTAAGTTAAGAGCCAGTGTTGGATACTGAATCTCATGTAGCAGCCCAGCATTCTTATGGTGCACGAGTGTCTTTTAGCATCACACGATTCAAATTCAAAATGCACTTTCAGACTAAATACATAGCAAAGATAGAATATATATGTTTGCTTTTTGGTCTAAATAGTGGAAAAATAAACACAGATGTAGAACTGTATACAATATTTATTGACAATGTATTAATTTCCATAGGTTGTTCATAGTAAAGACAGACCGACTTTTTCAGGGCTCATCTTTGAAAAGGGTACAGCTCTGAGTTTCTGGGAATGTTCTCGTGAGTGGCACATACAAGGATTGTTCAAGGTGGTGGGTGCTGAGAGGGTAAGAAGGATTGATGCTCCTTGGAGTGAAGTCCAGGGCAGCAGGAGGCTAAGGCTTCTTCTGTGAGTGTGTGCAAACATACACTGCCACCAAGATGTGTCATTTAGGCTTTTAGGATGTCACTTTATCCTTGCTCTCTGCCGTTGACTCTGGTGAAAACCTTGTATTTAAAAAAAAAAACAACTTTCAACCAACATAGAAAAAAAGCCATTTTCAATCAACATTCCATCATGTATTTTTTCAATTTATACAAGGAGAATGAAAGGATTTCATAACATACATGTCATTGCTTTTTCAGAACCCCTACAGTATAATTTCATCATTCTGTATAGTATAAATGTGAAAATAGCCAAAGTTTAAATTTACAACAATAGTGTTTGCAGTTTTTTTTTTCCTTTTTTCCAGCAGGAATATAGAAGTATAAAAATATATGAAACAAAAGAATCATGTGAAGTACAAACACATATTCAAAGTGTATGAAGCCGACCTTTCTCGCCAGGTTACACTGTGCTTTTAAAACACCATCAAGTCTGGCTGCAAACATCCAGTACACACTCTCACACTCAAATACACCATGTCATATCACACACAGTATAACTGTGAAGATTAAGAAATATATTTATACAGGGTAGGATGAAACTTGTCTATGGCTGAGGTGGATTAAGTACCTTAATGACTTCATAATATATTGTTGGGAAAAATATAACACTGTAAGGACTGTAAATGAGTACAGCAATGTGATACTTGTGGAAAAAAGACAGGAAGTAAACATAGTGTGCTAGAAAACTATGTGAAACAAGCTCATTAAGGTACTTTTCCTTAAATACAATTCTTGGGTTGAAACTGTACTTCGTGTTGTGTTGTAAGTAGTGTGATTTGTGCTGACCTGAGATGGTTTGCTTTTGGGCATATATAAAGGCAGCTCTTGCCTTTTTATCACTTTTTCACCCTTTGTGTGTATGTGTATGTTTGTGTCTGAAAAAGTGGTGTACACTGAGCTGTATTTAGCTGATCATTGGTACAGAAATTATCATACTTTTGCTGACACATTACAGCAATACATGCTGTATAAGAATATCAACTACATTCATGAATATATGTTACATTTTGGCAAAACCAAAGAAAATGTGCTTTGTTGAATAGAGCAAATAGAAACAACAAAAAGTGATCAAGTGACACTAAAATAGACTATTTACAATTTTTCCACATCAGCCTTTGCATTCTCTTATGTTAAATAAATATCATATTTAAATCACTGTTTCTTCTTGTCTGCCGAAGCTCGTAGTTTTTATTACTTATTTACAGGAATCATATATTCATGTTCCAATCAATGATTAATAATATTCTATCTGATATATACAAACTTATTTGAATAAGACCTTTCAGGACCAAATCCTCAATTTTAATTAAAATTGCTGTTATGTAACACATTTACATTGACACTATTACTTTTTTCAAACTGGAGTCTATCAGGATCCCTTCATTTACATACCTTTTTTATAAATTCATGTACAAAGTCAACACAGCCTTTGGAAAGAAAATACACATGAGCATAATTTGTTGAAATAAATACCAGACATATAAAAATGATTATACATGGTTTAGGTTTTTAACCTATAAGAAGAAAAATTAATGATTTATCAGGATAAATAATATGCAAACACCAGTGAGGTGAATTTCAAAGATTCTGACTGATCTGTATGGTGGCCTGGAAGTGCCACACAAATTTACTAAGTCTGAAACACTTTTACAAAGCATGAAATAGATTTACCTTGACCAAAACATTTTTACAATTCATTAAAAACATTTACATTAGCAAAAAACTTTTACAAATGACAAAGCAAATATGAACTTCACAAAACAAATCTACAAATAAACCAACGTTACAAAGTGTGAAACACTTTTAACTATAAAATTAATGAAAAAAAAAATTTAAAAATGAATTTCAAATTTCTAAATTTACCTTTTACAAAATACATTTACAAAACAGGAAACACATTTACATGAGCTGAGACAAATTTGAAAATCAACAATATATTATGGAAAGGGAATGTACCAAATGCCAGATAAGACCCAATTTTCAAGTTCTGCAAAAAATGGTTTCAAACCTTTTAATTTTGTATCATGCTTTGTAAATTTGTTTTGAGTTTTGCAAAAGTATTATAGACTTTGTAATTTTAGGTCAGACTTCGTTAATTTGTTTTAAGTTTTGTAAAATTGTTTAAGACTTTTACATTTTATATCAGACTTTTTAAATCTGTTTCAAGTTCAATAAAAGTGTTTCAGTGACTTTTTGTAAATTTGTTTCTCCAGAGACCATCTGGCAGCAGGGGGCGTGGTCAGCCTGATAGGCCTGTCAGGTCCGTCGGGCTGACCACGCCTCAGAAAAACAGCATATAAGGACACGCCACAGCGGCAGCTGACGCTTCTGAGGAAGACTGCAGATGACAGTCGAAACATTTCAAGGTAAAAACATCTCCTACAATAAATTGTCTGAAAAAAAGAAACCCAAGCAGATTGTTTTTCACTTTTAAAAGTATTTCAGTTTTGTAGTTTTGTATTAGATTTTCTTGTAATTTTTTGTAAACTGTAATTTTTTTGTATTGCTAATGTAAAAGCGTTCACTGAAATTTAAAAATGTTTCATTAACGTAAAAATGATTTGTAAAATTATTTGAGACTGTTATTTTGTATTGCACTTCCAGGCCACCGTAACATTTTGACTTTTTCTATGTTCTTGTTATAGAGACGTGTTTTAAAAAAGCATCACTTTGTCATTGATGAATGTTGTTACTGTTCTGTAAATGTTTTATACAAAAGTACATATGTTTAACATCATCATCATCACCCTCAATATTTGCATCATGAACCAAACCAGACATAGGTCTTGAAAAAAAATACAGACATTATGCATACACCTGTGAGGTGAACTGAATACAAAGAGCATAAATGAAAGAATTAATCCAGAGAATAAATAATATTGTGAAGTTACTATTCTACACAGCATGCATGTATGAAGCTACATTTGAAGTAAATAAGTAGAATATTAATGTTTAATGTTCACTCACACCTTCACAAATAAAATGAGTGATGTACCAAGAGATGTAGTCCCTTTTGAATGAAATCTTTGTTCGTTTAGGTGAACTCAGTAGAAGCACTTGAGACAGAGGAGATAAAAGCTCCAGCTACTTATTCCTATTTTAGTGTATGATTTAAAGAGAAACCTCATTTATTTTTTGCTCCACTGACTTCAGACAGCTTGCTTTTCTCTCTAATGTATAATTTGTTACTTTGTCTTAATGGAGAGGAAGCCATAACACCACAGTTTATTCATTCAGACAATGTGGCAAGTATATGCTGAGGGGGAAATGTCAGTGTTGTGTGTTGCAGCCCTAGTTTTACTTTTACATTAGCAACCTTGTTGTAACTAAACCATAAGGTAGAATCAAAGTCATGTTGATAAAAAGATCCCATAAGCACCGGGTAGTAGAAGAAATCTGGTACAGTTCAGTGGCTTTTAAGAACTTGTGTGCAAAAGCTTCATATAAAATCAGTCAAAAGCACAGTATTGTCACTAAGTAGTTTGTAAGAATCAGTAATGAAGTCAGTTTGGATTTAAGTCTACATCCTTTATGATCAATACCTTCTTAAAAAATCTGGACATAAGTAAAAGCTATAAATAACTTTTCAAGGTTTAAAACTAAAATAATATCTTGCTCATAGGCAGATACAGCAACTAAAATCAGAAGTAAATAAATTATATTGGAATTACTTTGCTAAAACGTATATATAGATGACTTTTGTGCTTTTTGTTATTGGCATTCTTTGTTCTAGCAGTTGTATTAGCTTTTCAGTTTACTTTAAGTTCATCTTCAACAATTAAATGATCTTTCAAAATGCCTTAGCAGCATGAGTGAATGTTTTCAGGCAGTTTTGAAAATCTTGCCAAAAAATCCAGGGCTCAGAACAATTTTTGGTTGGCCATTATTCCTATAGTAAATGCTATTCATGCAGTATTGAAGCTGTCTAACAACTAATCTATGGATAGGTCCTTGATTAATATTTATACCATGCATAGGACACAGTACATGAATAGGGCTTAAATCTAATATTAAAAAATCCCATGATATATAAAAATCGAGCCAATTTGGGTGACTAAAACTATCTGAGTTATTTTTCCAGCAGATGTATCCATTGACTTCAACCAGTTAAAAGTGACTTCTTTCCCCGAACAGCTCACGAAGCGCAATTTGAGTAAACACTTGAACGTTTTGGAATGATCTCAGTTGATTTAACTAAATACCATCCTACCAATGTGGTTTATGAACTTAGAAAATGCTAACAATTAAATAAAATGATTCTTCTAAGACACTTTAGTAGAAAAACACCCATTTCAAAAATCTTTCCAATAAACAGTGCTATAAACTGTGAACTCAGGGGCCCTTATAACGTCTGTATCAAATCACTTTGTGACGCCACATTTAAGTTTTTTAAGCAAATTGAACTTAGAGAACCTCTTCTGACTGGAAACTTGCTTTAGCACTTTTAAGTAGTGTCAGTGAGAGTAGATGGACATCGTCGATTTGTATATAACTGAAATGTTTTGGCAAAAAAAAGAAAAGTTTACATTAACATGATAAGAACATAAAAAATCATTTTAAAAAGATACACAATTCACAAAATACACTAAATTGTCAACATCTACTCAGGAAGAGGCACCTTATATGTTTGTAATCTCTTTTTATAAGGTTTTCACGTGTTAGCCAGCAAATGTGGTATTGCAAGATATGATGGATCCAGTCCTGAATACACTTATTCAGTCCGTTTCTAAAGATCACATAAAAAATGAAAGAAACCAGATACAAACAAGAAATGAGCAACATGTTTTGCTGTTTGTTTCTGCTCTCACTGATGTCCTGTTCTTTTAATTGACATAGTAAAGCCAGTAAACAATGTTGAAGAAGGAGAAGACCGTAGGGAAGATCATCCTCGACCATCTGTCGATAATGTTTACGTCAGTCAAGTCTGGGATGTTGATCTTGAGCTGTGACGCACGCCTCCGTAGTCTGCTCTTCTTTTGAGTCATGTGACACTCCAGCGTGTTTCTGCCAAAGTTGTGCCTGGCCAGTCCTGCTTTGCGGTATTGAAGAGTCGAGCTGTCATACTTCAGCATGGTATTTCTTGGGTCATTGAGACCCAGAGCCAGCTCCGTAACACCCATGTCGTTCTTGATGTCCAGGGTGCCCAAAAGGATGTTTTCATGTGGGTCCATCTGAAATGGAAAGAAAAGGAAAGAAGAGTTTCTTCTTTTGAAGAACCAACAGGTAATCATCTCTAACAATGTAGAGTTTGCATTTTTGGCATGTTATTGATGCAATAATCACCTTGTTCTTTTGAACACCAAGCCCTAGTGCTGTATCATCCACAAAGATTGGTTCCCATATGGAGTCATGACCATCAAGATCTCTCTGTTTCATTCTGGCATACAGGGTGTCATCTCTGCCGACTACATTCCCTACCAGCCACTGCAAGCAAACAGACTCACCATGGTAACTGGAGCAACTAAAATGTAGAGTTTCATTTGTGTAGGTGTGTGTGCATTGCAAGCAAAGCACATTTTATGACATAAATGAATTTGTATTTGCACAAGAATACTAAGGATACTTGAAGACTGTTCTCCTATTTCTTTGAAAAAAGTATTCTTTTATCAAAATATAGATTTGAATACTAATATAATCTGAATAGCTCAATACACTAGCACATACAGCCATGCTTAACAGCATTCTCGCTTCAATGCAAGAACATTCAGCAGGAAGTACAAAAATGCAATTATGTCTTTCTATTAAGACAAAGAATAAACATAGTCAGAGACCTCCTTTTCCTACGTTTCAGAAGACAACTTTTCAGCTTTTCTTTCAAACAGAGAAAGTTAAACTTTTAATCTGCTTGCTTCATTGGCCCCCATTTGAGCACAAGTGAACTCATCAAGAACCTGTCCTTGAGTGTGCTTGCTTTAGGCAGAAGATGCTCCTGAGACCTGCCCTTTCTTATCAAATTAAAATGCATATCTACGGGCTGAAAAGCTAAGCTAAGCTACTCTTACCTTGTTGGGATCCATCCTCATCTTTTCATTGTTGGCTATTGCTGACTTCTCAGCTGCCTTTTTCTGACGCTGAGGGCCTCGTCCAAAGAAGATGTAGTTCACCAGTGCGTACTCAAGCAGAGCCATGAAAACAAAGACGAAACAACCCATGAGGTACATGTCAATAGCCTTGACGTAAGGGATCTTGGGAAGGGTTTCTCTCAGGTGAGTGTTGATAGTTGTCATGGTGAGCACCGTGGTTATACCTATCAGAGAAAACCAAAGGATGACAGTAACTTAAAACTGTTTGAAATAAAAGCTTAAAAATATAAAAAAATTAAAATATTTATAGAGCTTCTTCTTAAACTTAATCTAACCAATATTTCCTTATAGCCAAACATTCTGGTTCAAAAATTAACTTCACTGGCAAAAATCCATTAAACCCCAAGTTACTTTACAATTCTGACTATGCTGGCATTTTTAATCCTTCTGAATATGAGACATCTTTGTAATAAACTTGATTCCATGTCTGTGTTTCATTAAGCCTGTCAGGATCAATCAAACCAATGGGCCATCCCTGATGACTTCAAACTCTGCAATGAGAGAGCAACTAAAAGACGGGCAACTGAAGCTTTGCAACGATTTGAAATTCAGATGTCAGCCTTGGTCTTATTCATTAGCGAAGAACACCTTCTGAGAAAAGTTGTCGACACTTTTCAGAAGTCTAAGTGAACTGTGGGGATAGTTTCTGGTAGACTGTGCATTTCAGTTTTGAGTTTGTGCTTTTGATGAGTGATACAACTGTTGCTAGTTGTAATTGAATGTCAAGTTTGTGGCATTTTAATGGGAAGCTTAGTGAAACTTCCAAGAGCAAATGCAACAAAGTGCTTTACAACAAAAGATTAAAAAAGAGATACAAAATACAGATAACTACATTAAATTGGACATCCAAGGATTGTAAAAAAGGCAAATCTAAACAAATGGGTCCTCAACTCATTTTTAATCATTGCATAATTCCAGAGTACCAGCATCCAAAGTCTCCTTCAGTTCTGAGTCTTGCAAAAGAGCCTGAACAACAACAACAACAAGAAAAAAAGAGTGCTGATACTCTATAGACTGCAACAAGAATATTATGATAATTTCTAAATTCAATCAAGACAGTGCAAAAACACAAGAAGGAATGAAGATAAATGTGTGGAGCTAAGCAGTGGAATTCAGGACCACAGGTGAAAAATGAGCCATGACGAAAAATAACTATGGGCAGGAATCTGTTGTTAATCCCAAGACACAGACAAGACCACTTCCTTAACTGATACAAACAGGAGCAAACTAAACATTTGAAATGCTGGTCCAGGCTCAGGGTTGGTCCTATTGGACCTAAATACAGCATCTAACACTGTGGAGTATGGTGAGAGGCTTAGGCTCAGGGTATGAGTCTCTAAAACTGATGTGTATACTGTAGGTTTTCCCTGTTATACATCTTCTATTACAGTACAAAGCATGTGCTGTCTGTTGAAACCCTGTCTTGTGGTTTCCCTCAGAGTTCTTTTCTGGGCTCTCTGAGATTTATTTTTTCCTGTATGTGCTCCTTTTTGGACATTCTAAAAGATCTTTCTATATTATTTTGATCATTATGCAGATGATGCTCAGTCGTATATGTCTGTTAAACATGAAAATGTCTGCACTACTTCATGGTATTGACTTTATGAAAGCTGTGAGAAAACAATTTTTCTGCAGCTGTCAGTCCAATTTGGACACCAAACAACTCAGAGCAGGTTTAACGACAGAAGAAAGAAAAGCACATATTGTCAATACATAGAAAAAATTTTCTGTAGCAAAGATAAGAACTGCAATTTCACCTGCAGAATAATCCCTATCATTTAAGCTTTTATTAAGTCAATACCATCAAGTAGTAAAGATCTTTTCATATTCAGTAGACATGTACAACTGAGCGTCATTTGCATACTGAATAAACATACAGTGCTTAACAAATTTACTAGACCACCTGTCATATTTGTCTCAAAGACCATCCAGCATCATCAAGTGCTTTAATGCGGACTCTTTCATTTTCAGTCAGCTCTCCACATTTTACCATTTTGAACAGGAATGAGGGATTTCAAACTGAATTCACCCAAATTTGAGCCAGCTCACTGGGCTTCTCTGAGAAGTCAGAAATGAATCAAGCATAACATTCAACCACTAAAACTAATTTTTCTCTTCAGAAAGGCAAGTAAATAACTATAATTTGATATATTAATCAACAAATAATAATGTGCTTTACTATTTTTTCAGTTTTTTTGTAAATCAGTAAATTGGAAAATTCATGGATAACAATAATAACTATATTTTAGCATAAAAAATATCATTTGGGTTAAAGAGCTTCTACATATTGGTGTATTAACCATTGCAGAAACATAAAAAATGATTTTGGTAATTACCAATGCTGTTAATTTAGGGCAGCTGTGACATAAACCTTACTTTCGTTAGGGTTAGGGTGGTCTAATAAATTTGTTAAGCACTGTATGTATAACAGTCCTTTTAAAATGCCCTAAGGGAGCACATACAGAGGAAAACACACACAAAAAAAATCAGATGACCCAGAAAGGAACCCTGTTGGATGGAATGGAAGATGTTATGTCAGACATATAACAGTGGAACCTAAAGTATCCAAGTCAGCATCAGAGACACATACCCTCTGTCTGAGCTTCTCACTGTGCTCCACTGTGTCAAATGCTGCATTGAAGTCCAACAGGACGAACCCTGAGCAATATCAACAGCTTACATCAACAGACATTAGGATCATTAATTTCTGTTGAAATGCTGATGGTGGAAACCAGACTGAAATTTACAGAGTCATGCCCCTCCAAATTAGATGTTAGCTGCTTGGCGGTCAAATTTTCTTAGATCTGAGGAAGAAGAAAGCATGCTCTGATATCATTCAATAGGTATTTAAGAAAAAAGGGACAGGTTGGGCAGCAGGATGTTTGAAATAAAAGGGAAGAGGGCAGCTGTTACTGAGTTACTGATAATGGAGGGTAAAGATAGACCAAGTGAATCCATAACTTGCTAGAGCAGAGACATGGAAAGCAATGGTTCCTCAGTATGGTCTTTTTTAAGTGAGTCTATGGTAGTACCTTTATGCAGAGAGTTCCATGCATGATCATGCAGTTGTGTTTGAAGCTCATTTTCTGACACCAGCAGGGCCCTATACAGTACATTCCAGTGTAAAAGCACATGCAGTGCTGTTATTCAAGGCGATTTCTATTAAGAGTCTCACTCGACAATTGATATTTATTATACAGCTGTCACAAAGCTGTCAGGTGACCACCACTCAAAATGGGATTCAGGCAATTTTCCTGAGCTGTTGCTGCAAGAGCTTAACAACAACAACAAAGGATTTCTGCAGCACCGTGGCCATGTGATTCAGCCAGTACAGGCCTATTTTAATGCTGAAAAGCAGGTCAGTGAAGCGGCTTCTGAATCTGGTGTAGATCAGAGAGTGACCAAACATTTTACCAACTACGGTGACTGCCTCCATTATGGAGCATTACCTTTCTTTCTCTAAATCCCAGGCATGCCTCCCCCATCGGATCACTAAACGCAGCTCAGTCGTCAATCAGTGAAATTGCCTTGTCGACTAAAGCGAGGGATGGGCAGAAGAATGGATGGAGCTGGTTGGATGTAGTTGAGTGAAAAAGAATAGAGGGAGTCTTAGATAAAGACAGAGTAAGCTAGAAGCTCAAAAACAACCTCACAGGCTATGGGGGGGTTTATGTAATCGAGGAGGACGAGGGGGAAAACTGAATTCCGGGAAAGCATTGGAGCTCTCAGAATCAAATAAAGAAGATACTGCAAATGGCTACGTCCATGGTGACCTTAAATTATGTGAAGAATGTTGTGGATCAGCAGAGTCCTATTCAACTCTCTCTACCGCTCTACAAAGATTACATAAAAAATGAATACATAACGAACAAAGAGAAACAAAGGAAATTAAAAAAATACAACATAAAAGTGAAGAGTTGGAAAAAAGCGTCCCAAAATTAAACATCTTTAGCCTCAAATCGGATGTGCACTGATGAAGATTGTAGGAATAATGTGACCTATTCGAAAATATTTCTGAAAGCTAAGACATGTACGCAAAATCACATAAGAGGGAGCAATACTGTACTAAATATCAGCACTGCTGGGATGAAGTCCTGAAGACCAAATGCTGGAGATAACCACAGCAGTGCTGATACAGAACAACATCTGGACCTCAAGTGGGATATTGCCTTTATACATTTTGAAATCAAGCTTTATTTCAGCATAATCATATGTTGTTAGCCATGTTCATGACCTGCTCAGCTGCCCACAGTCAGATGAATTTATGACATATCTTCAACTATTGCATAGTCCATGAACCCATTACATGACTTCAGGTCTTTTTTTCACTGATTGCAACTGTGCATGTTGTCAGACATTGCCTGAAAGCACCACAACAGCAGCAGCAATGTGTATGAGCAAGATGTAATAAGATAAATGTTAGTAGGAAATATCTGCAGGCCTCCAATTGACACAGAATATTTATTGGGACTTGGATTGCTTGTTAGCTTGTGTTTGTTGGTGATGCTGAGTGTGCATGTGGGAGAAAGCATTTTTGACAGTGCTGTATTTCAGCTATGTGTGAATCAGTGACATAAGGCTTCAATCTTTTGTGGTTGCACCACCTGACATTTGCAATTAATTTCAAATTAAATAGGCAAATACTTCAGCAATGTTACTTTTACCTTATTAGAAATTGGATACATTTTTTTTGAGATAAAATTAGGAATTTCATGGTAAGAATTTCATAATAAATAATTTAGTTGTTTTGTGCAATGTACCTGCTTATCTAAGCAAAACTGTAATTAGTAATTTTTTTATATGTGATACCTCATCTACCCAATTTGGAGTAAATATTCATTGAGCTTTAAATAATAGTATTCATTTCATATATTGAAACTTCGCAGTTTTAAAGCCTGGGATACTGGTTGCACCACCTGACATTTGCGACTTATTTAAAATCAAGAGTTTTATAGTAAAACACATTTTTAGCAGTTTCACATTAGCATGGAAATTGTACCTGCCCACCTGTGACTGAAAAGAAATGTTTTTTATCTTAATTTGAAAAGGGTCTACAAACCAATTCACTTCATTTCATTTTTAATATGTTTTTATCACTTCACTTTAAATGTAAAAGACCCATGACTACAGTTGCACCACCCTGACATTTAAGGACTAGCTAATTCCAGGACAAAAATTTTTCGACCGTCTTCTTTGCTTTATATTGATAAAACTATTTTGACTATGTCTCACAATCAAAACAGCATTTTTAACAGTGTCAGTAATCTGTTATTTACTTTGATGGTCATGTCACCGGACACTTTTAGGGTTTGAAATGCCAAAATATTATTAATTATATTATTCAAATAAACAGAAAATGTATTTAAACAAAGTTGGCTTGGTATAGCAAAAGAATGCGAAGCCCAGTGAGCCGGCTCAAATTTGGGTGAATTCAGTTTGAAATCCCTCATTCCTGTTCAAAATGGTGAAACGTGGAGAGCTGACTGAAAATGAAAGAGTCCGCATTAAAGCACTTGATGATGCTGGATGGTCCCTGAGACAAATATGACAGGTGGTCTAATAAATTTGTTAAGCACTGTATGTAGTTGTTTAGTGTATAGCAGGCCTTAGTTTTATGCTTTGATTAGAGGTACACAATATGGGCAAAAAAACAACAACAAAGAAATTCTGCCAATATATGATCAGCTGATGTTTTTCTTCTTAAACTGTAAGGACTGTCCACAATCCCCTAAAATACCAGAAAAAATCATTCCCTCCCCCCCTTCTCTTTCTCCACCTTTCAGGAAATGTGTGCTAAAACAAGCCGTCCTCAGACTTTACCCTCATGATGTCACATGGAGAGTAAGGACCCACCCTTAACTTTGGTTAAAATTGCTGTAAAACTGTAACATCAGGAGTGCCATATCTATTTCCTGAGAGGGGTGTGGTCAGGAGCAGAGTCAGACAGCTTATTACCATTTAAAGCCACAGACACAGAAACAGCTCGTTCTGAGAAGGGCTGAAACAGAGGGGTTTTTAGACATGCAAAAATTTGTACTGAAGTGTTTTTTTTTTCAGCAACAACCTTCACAGGCATGTTTTGGGGACCTCTGAGAACAATATAAACTTGTCTTAAAAGGGTAAAATATGTCCCCTTTAAGGTCTAAACTACATTTGTATAGTGGTATTGATATCAGTATCCGCTAAAATCAATTTGTAAATATTGGCAAAAACCTAATATTGTAAATCCGTTGTGTAATTCAGAATTGACAGTACAATTAGTAAGGACAAAGTCTCTGCTTTTATCTTAACTATGATGGCTTATGCAAAATGATAGACAAAGTGAAAAGTCCCAGTGCTGTTGTACTCTACATCAGCACTAATGGAATGGCTCTTGTCTAGTCAGAATACTTGATCAAATTCAACTATTTTTAATGAGTTGTAAATGTAGATGACTGCTGGTCCTGTTCAAATTAAAACTTTGAGCTGGCACTGCAATGAGTTGAGTCTAATTAAACATTTAGGTTTGTGAGGTTTTTGCCAAAACGTGAACCTTGTTTCCACCAGTCCATCACACCTTGTGTTTCTCATTTGCCTGTAAGTGAATTATTGGAATCTAAGTGAGAGAAAAAACAAAGAAAGAAAGAAATCTGTTATGTGCTTATCCTTGGTACTCCCTGTTCAGTCTACTTAACTTCCTTTTCAGTCTTACTTCTTCATGTCCTCCCTTGTTTAAACAAGTCCTGCCTCTGTGTCTATATTTGTACACAAGGCCTCACCTAGAGCCACTCGGGCAGCAGAGGCGTCATAGTTGATCCAGAAGGAGACCCAGGAGAGGATGGTGATAAGTATAGAAGGCATGTACGTCTGAAGGATGAAGTAGCCGATATTTCTCTTTAGCTTGAAACTCAGGGACAGGCGAGGATAAGCACCTGCAGGCAAGAAACGGGGCAAAAATAGCAAGCAAAGGCTGAGTTTGGTGACACTTCTCACAAAATTTGCCAACAGCTGTCAGCAGTAAGCAAAGTGTGAGATTCAAGATTCAAAAAATCTGTATTATCTATTACATAGTGACAGAATGACATTTGGTGAAAAACTCACCAACATAATTATTATTCATACAAATATACTGGCAGAAAAACACCACAAAAATTCCATAAAATAATGGCGCAAGTGTGTAAAGCACTTTAAAAGAGACTTGTCTTGTTAAGAATGCATATTGCAGTGGGATTAAATGAGTTTGGCTGCCAGATTGCAGCTAAAAAGAGTAGTGAGGAGTCTTCAGTGATGCAGACTGCCTTCCTCTCAGCTGCAAACTTGTACAATTCTCAGAAATGAATTCGGGAGGTGCTGAATGTTGTCATTAAAGATGTATGTTCTCCTAAGTTTTTTCTTGTCTTTTCAGTGAGAAAGTTGTCCCAAGACACACTGCTAAATTTATGGGCTTATACAACGAGAGAAAGGCATAGACAAAGTGAGTTCAATTGCACAGTGGTGTATTTTTGAATGACAATAAAGTATCTATCTATCTATCTATCTATCTATCTATCTATCTATCTATCTATTTTCTTGATAAAACTGCAGTTTTCTTTGGAAACAAGCACTTTGTGAGTACAATCTTCCCACTTGGGGTTTTTCCACTTACAACAACACAACACATTAGCATCAAACCCAGTGACAGACAACATGACAGCCACAGAAATATTCAACTAAAATATCTCAGTCGCCCTCCTATGGCAGGCTGTGATAAAGGGACTGATCTCACTGTTGGAACATAAAAATTGCTTGCATTTGAAAGAAAATAAAAATATTTAAACCAAAATATGCTAACTAGACCATTTTTATATGTCTTTAGTTTTATAAGAAGTTCAGCTCCCTAAAGTGCCTGAGTAGGAAAAAGCTGGCCCTTGTCTGAATGTAGTTGATGACCCCTGCTCTAGATTCATCTCATTCCGGTTGTGATTTATTGAAGATGTCATAGCATGTGTGTTGGATGAGTTGCATTGGCGCGAGAGTTCTGAACTTAGAGATTTGTGCTACTTTTGAACCCCATTTCACATTTTTTACACCATTTTGCCTCTTTTTGTGCCACTTTTAACCTGTTTTGCAACTTTTAATTGGGATTTTTTGTCAATTTTCTAACCCTTTTTTTCTACCTTTTTTGCCCATTTTACCTGACTTTGCTGTTTTTTGCATTGTTTTGACACTGCTAACCATTCTTACTAGGGCTGGGCAATATATATCTAGTATACTCAATGTATTTTGCCACGCACAATGTATAAAATGACTATATTGCGAATATCCGAGTATAAATTATGTGGAAGTTTCGAGCTGCCAGCGCTGGAGTTTCACTTCTTCCATTGTCCCTGAATGCATATCTCACAGCAGAGAGCTTGCTCTCTCTGCACATGTGCGTTTTTGTGTGAGCAGCGAGAGAAGCAAGAAGGAGGAAGGTAAACAGAGCAGCGTGGCGAGTTAGCAGCTAGTTAGCTGCCTTTTGAAATTGACAAAGAGAAACAGCCCTGGATTTACAGTGTTGAGCAGTCGTTCAACTTTGAAAAGGAGGAGGTCGAACTTACATGGTATGCGTTAAAATACGCCGCAAGATGACTCAGAGATAACGGCAGCAGTAACACAACACACCGCTAAAGACATGAGCCCAGTGTTGCTGAAAAGCCAGGATTTAAAAATCTCATAAAGACACTCAACTCAGGATACGAGATTTGCCTGGGTGCAAGCATCTTGCTGAAAACTCCCTGCCAGAGTCGTACACGTCAGAGAGAAGACGGCCCAGCAGCAGACAGATATGATCCACATCTCCACAACAATGGAGGCTTATCTCAGCCTTACAGTTCAAAACACCGACAATGAGTAGTTAAAATGTTCCTGCTTCCAGACGAGCATTTTCCCCCATGATCACACAGGAGAGTTTATCGAATAAGGTCTAAAGACGTTCTCATGTTATGAACTTGTCAGAAACTGGTCCAGGATTCATCAGCACGTATAACGGACTAATATAATCACAGCTGTGAGCCTGAATGGAGGACTAGACTGCAGGGTTTTGGCCATTTACTGCATGCATGATTGGTGAGTTTTGTGTAGGTTTGCTTCACCCTTAATGAGGGAAATAATCATTTTATAAACAGTAATAGTAAACATAACACAGAACAATATTTCAGGACTGTCCATACACTGTAAAAGACAGAGTATTTCATGATTTATGTATTTTTGATTTATTGGTAAAAGACTGAGTGAAGTCCTTTTAAAAATAAAACTGCTAAATTTGACTTTATATTGATTTTTACTTTCTGCATACAATTTTATTAAAAATCCAAAAGAACAGTCTATTTTTATCACCAAACTAGTGTCATTTGTGGCCAAATCAAATACAGCTGCTGAGAGGCCATTTCAAAATATTGCGATATATATTGTGTATCGGGATATAACAAAAATATATCAGGATATCAATTTTAAACTATATCATCCAGCCCTAATTCTTACTACTTTTTTAGATGATGTTATCAAAGAGCCTCATATTCTACATATGGAGGAGATGAGTATGGATGGAAGGACAGAGTAAGCTGATGTTAAAAAACGACAGCTTTTGCAGTTTAAAAATATTGTGGCAAGTCCAAAAAACTTGTTTCATCTGAGAAATAACTTCAAACAAGCTGTTTTCAAGACACTTTCAATCAAGATATTCAAGATGCACCATCTAGAAATAAGAAAGTAACTACTTAGATTTACTCAAATTATTGTAACTGAGTTTTTTTTTTTTTTTTGGGGGGGGGGGGGGGGTGTTTTTTTTTATTATATTTTGAAATTGGTACTTTAACTTCTACTTAACTAAGTTTAAACTAAAGAAGCTGTACTTTTACTTGAATACAACACTCTTGTACCTTTTCCCTCTCTTTTGACTACACAGTAGCACATAGAGAGAAAATAATTCCACAGCACATCCCAAAACACTCATACACAACAAAAACTTGAGTTTTTCTATGACAACTTTATCTCAAAGACTACTCTGCCCCATGGTTAATATTTTGAATATCCATGCACAGCATAATTAAGATGTCAGGAAAAGCAAAATTATTATTATTCTACTTCAAGCTCTTGAGAAACTTCCAGGCTTTCTTATTTCAAGTTCTCATAGGTCCATACTGAATATATTCCTAAACCCATTACTGTATATTGCAAAAGCACTAGGTCAAAACCCCACTGCTGTGGTCTCCTTGGAATTGAAACATCTGTGCGCTAAGATTACACGCTGTCTTCTGCCTGTGCAAAGGGTTTGATGGTTTGTCTGTTGATGGTCTTTTTTGTGCTTATCACTGCTCTATTTGAAATGAACGTACAGCAGGGCAATGGTCAGGGAAAACTGTATCAGCACATATATTTCTCTCCATAGGGAATTGGCTGTATTTTGGTTTGAGTTGCATTGCAGCTGAGAAGAGGATGAAGAGCTGGAACACCCTGCGCTATACTGCTTATTGGAAAGTCATGAAGAGACAGATGAGATGCAAGAGAGGAAGATTAAGTCAGTTTAATGAAAGCACCAACAATCCAGCAGTCATTTAGATCTGCTATTACAGTTAGCTAATGTCAGCATGAGTCACTGAGACAATCACTGAATTATTTCTCTATGCAGTGAGGAAACCACTCGAGGAGAAAATGGCAGGATGGAGGTGCAGCAATAAATATATCTTATTCATAAAGACAAGAATGACATTGCCTATCCTTGGAGTGGAACATGACACTTGTATTGGATAAATGCCCAGGCACTTGTGCTGATGTTTGCATCTCAGAGTGACCCTTGGGTCGCTCCCTCTATATCGCAATAGACATCACATTAAAAGGGAATCCCCTGTCTACCACATCTCTGTATAAAGATAATAAAATCAGACACCCTGCAGGGACACAGTTGGGTTGACTTCCCTGCATGCATGCTAATGGACAGCACATACACTGATGCATACAAACATTGTGCATTCATCAGGAAGCATTGTGTTATTAATAGGCTCGTTTTGAATAAGGCCAAGCCTACTCACTGGCCAAGTCTCCACATTCTTGTAGCATTAATGTTCTGCTCCCATTCAGCACAGTGCTACCCCGAAACTACATTCAGCAGAAGTGCTATCCTGCTTACAATTGCTTTCTTGCTTGCATGACAAATTCATGAATATGAAAATGCAAAGGAGAGCGAATGAATATTTCATTGTATCAGACAGCGTTCTTTTTGTTTATTGCTGTTAAATAAGTCATGGTGTCTTCTGTTTTTCCAGGACGGCGTTTCATTTGAAGGTTTGTTGGTACATTTACATAACAGTTTGCACAATGGAAATTAGCTGATGCTGTTTTCATATCAATAAGTGCAAACAGTGAAAGGAGTCAATATTCATGAACTGCCTTATTACCCTCTTTACACAGGCATAGTGATAATTCAATGAAAGACCCCTAAGCAACACCAGCAATTTAGACTTAACCCTTTATGGGGCAGGGGGCCATATATGGTTGTTTCTGTAGACTTCCTTCATGGCACAGGTAGTGACATCACACTATCTGACCAGTCAGCAGTGGCCCTGATTAAACAGGAAGGCCTCAAACTTCCTCATTCCTCCAGAACTTACACAATACAATTTTACGTCTCTTAAGGTCCCAAACAAATGGCCCTAAGGATACTTATGTGGTTTGTGTTGGTTTTTAGTTTTACTGTGAGCCTTGTTTTGCTTAAACTCATTTGGAGATTCAATATTTGTGATTTTTTTCCCTGATGGATTCTACAGAAAAATTAATGGTATGAATAGCAACAGTGAAACAGAGAATATCTGAGCACATTCCTTCACAATTCACAAGCAACTTATAAAGAAAAACTATCATCTTAATTCTGAAAAAGACTCAGTGAGTTATTCCTTAGAGCAGTGGTTCCCAACCATTTTTATTTGGAGTGCCATCCTATTCTTTTCAGAGACAAGCAGCCCCCCCTCACCCCCCAAGACCTTAACAAAAAAATTAGATCGTCATTGTTGCCAAAAATCAACATCCATTAATTGATTTATTGATAAACCCCTAGGGAAATGGCTCTTCAGGGGTTTTTCTTACCAAAAGACCATTGTATAAAGTGTTTATTACGTGCTTTATCATGATTTTACTAAATAATTGCTGGTTTAATTTTGACAACTTCAGAGCAGACAAAGCCCCCCTCCCCAAAGGGTCCCGGTCCTGAAGCTGGGAACCAATGCCTTAGAGAACTGCCACATTATGAGGGTGAGGTTAAGTTTAGAGAGTTAGGGTTAGTATAAAATACTACCTAATTACCAGAGAACTGCCACAATATTAGGGTTAGGGTTAGGCTGAGAGGGTTTGGTAAGGTAAAAATACCACCTTAATATTACCATATTTCCCCAAGTATTTACTTGTAACATTCCAAGTTATCACCAGGTAATTATAACCTTATTCTTGAGAAGTTCCTAGATAATTTCACATATTACAATAAAATCCCTCCATAATGACACTAAAATTACGATGTAATTACTATGTAATTAGGGCCCACTAAAATAAAGAGTTACCTGTAAATATATAGAAAAGTGACAAAAGTTAAAACAGTTCACCAATAATATTCTAGGATTCACATTTTTGAGTATATTTATATTTCAAAGTATTTTAATGAGTGCCCTATAAAGGATTAAATTGCTTTTTTAGGGGATTTTAAGCCTATTTGTATGAATATGTACAAACTTTGATATATATCTATCCTAGAAAACACATTTTACAAAGCTAATGGAATGAGGTTGCATAATTTTGCACAATCAGTTGTTTTTTAATGCAATTTATTCACTTGGTTATTGTAACTCATTGATTTTATTTTCCATTACCAGTAGAGAAGACCACATTCTTGGAGATGAGTTTGTGATCCACAATGGAGAACTGGGGCAACTCAATCTTGTCCACCCCTGTCACGGCGTTGTTCCCTCCCCTCCAGTAGAACTCAATGTCATCTGTGGTGTAACCATCTGAGAAAAAGGTGGAGAGAAAAGGAATTAGTGGGTCTGTATATATGTTCATAATCATGTCCCATCTGGATCTCATACAGTCCAGTTAATTAATCACATAGCATGAGTAGGTTTGCATTCATTACCATTTCACCATCTGCTGACAGCAGGCATAGTAATCGTTGTTTAGATCAGAGACAGGAAATAAGCGATAATTCACAAGGAAACAATACCAGTTACATATTTTTTAATATTAAAGCAAACAGCATACATTTGAAGTGTTAATATATTTTTATTATTACATTTTATTAATCCTTTTATTTTCTGACTCTTGAAATCCATTTATTTCATATATTGCATGTTTTGCCTTTTATTAAAGAATACAGAGGCAGATCTAACATCGACTTACACTGAAGTAGGTCAGCATTCATCTAACTGCCATGGTAGATTTAACTAGCTATGGCATAAAACCATTGAAACATCCAGGGAGAATGTCAATGATTTTATTTACCAATGTATTTATCTGTTCTAGATTTAAACACGCTGTGATCCAACCGCTTTAAAAGAAACCAAATCTTAACCCATCTGATCTTAGTAATTTTAGACCAATTTCTAAACTCCCATTTTTATCCAAAGTCTTAGAGAAAGTAGTTTTAACACAGATTTTAGATTTTATGAATGAAAATGACGTCTTTGAAAAATTTCAATCAGGTTTTAGAGCTCAACACAGCACAGACACCGCCCTCCTCAAAGTAACAAATGACCTTCTTTTAGCTGCAGACCGAGGAGAGAGTGCAATTTTAATTCTTTTAGACTTGAGTGCGGCATTTGATACAGTTGATCATGCCATTTTAATTGACTGTCTCCAGACCTGGGTTGGTGACAAGGGCTCTGCACTTCGTTGGTTTTTATTCCTACCTGTTAGACAGAACCTTCGTGGTCACCATGGGTAACCACACATCCACCTCTCATATTACCTGTGGTGTACAAGGTTCTATTTTAGGTCCACTTTTATTCTCTGTTTATATTCTTCCTTTAGGTTTTATCATAAAACATCATAACCTGTCTTTCCATTTTTATGCTGATGACACACAGATATACCTCCCGCTGAGACCTGGTGGTTTTATTAGCCTAGCTGCTGTTTTTAACTGTCTTAAAGACATCAAATGTTGGATGGCCCAAAGTTTTTTACAATTAAATGACTCAAAATCCGAAGTAATTTTTTTCAACCACCCAAACCCACGGATTCCTCAGATCCAAAGTTCCCTCGGTCCACTGTCCTCAAACATCACCACCACAGCCAGAAACTTAGGAGTTACCTTTGACACAAATCTCACCTTTGAAAAACACATCAAAACAGTTATACAGTCCTGCTTCTTCCACACTGGAACAATCGCAAAAATCAAACCCATCCTGCCCCCTGCTGATCTGGAAAAAAATCATACATGCTCTCATATTCTCCCGCTTGGACTACTGTAACTCCCTCCTCTCTGGCATCTCCAAAAAATCCCTGTACCGCCTCCAACTGGTCCAGAACACAGCAGCTAAGCTTTTAACTGGTTTTAACAGATGACATCACATCACACCTATCCTCGCTTCCCTCCACTGGCTTCCTGTCACTTTCAGAATCGATTTTAAGGTTTTACTGATCACTTTTAAAACTCTCAGGGGTTTAGCCTCAGGTTATATCACTGAGATGCTAACCCTTTATGAGCCTTCACGCAGTCTTTGGGCGGGGGGTTCCTGGTCGTTCCAAAGTCAAGACTCAAATCTAAATGAGACAGGGCATTTGCTATCAGGGTCCCTCGACTTTGGAACCACCTGCCAGAGGAGATACGGCTAGCAAATTCGGTAACATCTTTTAAATCACTCCTTAAAACTCACTTTTACAGAATTGCTTTTATGTGACACTTCCTTTAACTATTTTTATTTTCACTCTTTTACTCATTTTGCTGTTCTTACTCCTTTTAATCCTTGACCTTAACAGACATTGCAACCTCAGTATCCTCTATTTTCAATATTTAACCTGTTCCTTCCTTTCTATTTGATTTTAATCTCTTTATTTTTGTTTTATTGCTAATTATGTGATGTCATCATCTTAATTGTGTGTAAACAGTTGTATGTTCATTTCATATCATACTGTTTTTTCCTGGATAATTTCATCTTTTACTATCTTAACTGCCCTCAGGATCATCTACGTACTTCCCATTCCTTTCAACTGTGCCATTTTTGTAGACTTTTGTGTTTCACTGATTTTCTGTTCGACTGTCAAGACTTTTCTGTCTGGTTTATTGCTAATTTGTTCTTTGTTTTTTGTGAATCCTTGAGTTCTTGTTGTTGTCATGTCTGTTAAAGCACTTTGTAAACATCTGTTTTTAAAGGTGCTATATAAATAAAGTTTATTATTATTATTTATTATTATTATTAAAAGGGAAAAAAAAACGAGTGGTTAGCCACCCAAACAGCCTCATACCATGTTCATCTAAACGAAGCACACGCTGAGATCTTTGTCCTGCATTCTTAATGATAACAGCACCATGAAAGAAACCTGCTAACAATAAATTATGAAATCAAACTGAGCACATAACATCCCACACAGCAGCTGAGGGAACCCCTTATATATGGAACTACATATATATGAGTCAACTTTATTTCCTATGTTTTGTGCCATGAGAAAGTAAATTATTAAACACAAGAGCAAGAATGATTAAATAACCAGGCTTTACATCCATTTTCATCACCAAAACCCATTAAAACGTGCAAAGGGACAAGACCCAAGTCCATTAATATTAATCTGAAGCAAAGCTAGTCGCTCTTTTGCTCTTACTTCGGCCGAATCAGTAGAGACACAGACGGCAAAGTGGCCAGTGGGCAGGAGCGATAAATGATTGAGCTGCACTGTAGTTATAGCTGAAGACAAGCGCTGTTGCAGGGAGGAGAGAGGAACAATTTCATTAGACCATGAAACGGGGCTCTTGCATAATCCACAGCCGACTGTCTGCTTGGGTGCAGTTGTCATGTCTGCTGACTTCAGGGCATGAGAGCTTTGGTCTCCAAGAGAGGAGAAGAGGAAGGACAGGAGGCAGCTGGGGTTAGAGGAACTTGGTGGCTCACAAGTAAAGCCACACTGAGATTTAAAACTTAAGAAAACGGATCAAAAATACAGAGGCTATTAGAGGCTTTCCTGTTCCATAATAACAAACAAATTCCCTAAACACATAATTTCCAGAAAACTAGTTTGTTTTAAAACAGTGGGGGCATAGTAGCTTTTTCTTTTCACCATGTTTTAGGGTTAAAAAGAAGCATTTTACTTTTTAGAGTTATCATGATACCAGAACTGAGAGGGATATGGATGCATCGGAGGACCTCCACTTCACACTGGAAGATGGAGCGCCACCATATCTCGTCTTCTAATACCGGAAGTCATTTGAACTAAACGGCTTCTTCGTTGCTTGCTTTGTGCAACGCCTCCATATTAATATGGGCAAGTTTGTCACATAAGGAAATATAAGTAGACGAAAAATATGTGACTTTGCAGACTAACAAGCACATAATGTGACATCACATTTATTTTACTAAATCGATTTATGATCCAAATTCAAGTATCACTTTGCACAGACATAATATGCGACGGGAGATTGGCTGGCTGGACGCTGATGTTGCCGCCATGTTGCCCGAAGCAAGTCGCTATGTCATTTAATACAGTAGACAAGGATTGTGCAGGTTTTCGGAATAAAAAGTCAGATGATGGGATTAAATTAATTTTAAATAATCATTTAATAAATGATCCATATAAAGATAATAAATGGTAGTGAAATATAAGTTATAAATAAGTCGTAAATCGTTTTTTGTGCAGGTGGTTCATTTTGGTGGAAGTGGTCCAGCACAATAAATGCTGAACCGGAAGTACTTCGTGAAAAAGGCCTTGTTGTGCAAGTTATCAGAATAAAAAGGTCAAATGATCAGATTAATATATAAATATGTATGTATAGGTTCAAAATAAAAAATATCTATACATGTATGAAACTGTATTATATATAAAATGATCTTATTTTAAATCATGAAGTACATCTTTTCATTTAACTGAGAAAATACAAGAAAGGGGATTCTGCTTTTATATTTCACTGTCAGTTATTATTTGAACGTGGATCATTTGTTATAAACGATTTAGTAAAATCCATGCAATTCTCATCGTTTGGACTTTTTATTCCAAAAGCTTGCACAATCCTTGTCTACTGTATTGAATGACGTAGCGACTTGCCTTCGGCAACATGGCAGTGATGCCAACATCCAGCCAACCAGTCTCCCCTCGTATATTATGTCTGTACTCAGTGATACATGAATTTGGATTATAAATCGTTTCAGTAAAATAAATGTAATGTTAACGCTGTGGTTGTTAACCCGAAAACTCACAAATTTTTTGTCTACTTGTATTTCCTTACTTAACATGGTGACGACAAATGGAGAAAACAACAAAGAAGCTGTTCAGTTCAAGTAAATTCCGGTATTAGAAGACGAGATATGGCGGCGATTTTCTGACTTACGGGGTGAAGTGGAGGTCCTCTGATGGATCCAGGTACTCTTGCCAGAACTTTGCATTCAGAGACTATACTAGTTAAACTCAGACAACACCAATACCTGTTCTGTTACCACAGCAACAAAAATGACCTCCTGGATATCCAAAACGTCTTCATTAAGTTATTTTTAAATTACCACATCTGATATACTGTTTATAGTATTAAAAGGCTAAATAAATAAAAGAAGATCATTAAAATGTAAAGTGGCTCCCTAAAATCAAGTATTTCCCCTGAATGATCATTATTAATTATTATATTTTCTTATTACAGTTATTTTATGGGTGTCAGTGTTTTTGCAGTGTTTTGTAAGGCTATTTTCAGTCAACAGGTTGGGATCTAAAGGAACATTTTAGGGACCAGGAGAAATAGCTGTCTCCCTCCTGTCTGTAACAGACACTGAAATGAACACTAAAGAGACTCAATAAAGCTCATTTGTCAACTGGTGAAATAAATATTTAATGGGATAGAGGCTGTGATGGAGGGCAGAGTGTCGAGGGACACAGCAAATAGGAAGAGGCACGTCTTCTCCATCAATCAAACAAAGTCTTGAATCTTTCTGCATGTCTGTGTAGATGTGTTGGTGTGTTTCTAACTTTGTTAGAGAGTAACTGTAATAAAACAATCAGGAAATAACATCTTCCCCAGCAACCTAATCACCCTACGCTGTGCATTGTCTTTCTCTCACTCTTGGCTCAGGGCAGCTTTGTAATATGCATGTATATTTGTTTTGTTTATCTTTGTTACCTTCAGTATTAACAGATGTACTGATATTTGGAACCATTATGCATCTATTATGATGTACACAATGAAAAGTGAAATTGCTTGATCAAAAAAATGAAGGAAGAAATAATAAAGACAACAGCACAGAGCAACACAGTAGAAGCAGGAAAACAGGAAGTGATGCCATGTGCTCACTGTGTCAGTGGCACCCAGGGTTAAGTGCTGATTGGCTAGAATTTATTTGACATCAAGTCAGTCAGATTGTGTTGTATGCAAAAAATTTGGTGAGACTATGGAGAGTGGCAATAAAGCCAGAGGGAAAGACAGACTCTGGAGTGGAACTAAAGTGGTGCACTTGATGACAAACACACTTTGTCGATTATTAGTAAAATAAAATGCCAATACCAATAAAGGGGTAAATGCCAAATATCTGCCTCAATAATCAGTCAGGCTGATAATCAATCTACACCTACTTTTAGGCATAGTAAGTGTCACTCACAGATTTACTGTTGATCTATTAACTGCTCTGAGTCAGGGGGAAGACATACACCAAACAGCACCAGGAAGATAAATACATGACATAAATGGAGTCGGTTTTATTTCTTAATCTCAATGAGAGTTTCCTGGTTAAATGCAATTAAATAAAATGTCAATCATGCAATATTTGGTCAAGCAGTAAACTTGACTGTTGCTCCTTAGTGGTTACCTTTAAAAACATTTTTGAAATCTAAAAACACACATATAGTAAAACGTATTTACAGATCTTAGCATATTCTGTCAAACGGTGCTAGTTTTTTAACAAATGCACTGCCAAATTTTATTCTTAAAAATGATAAGATGTTAGCGCTGTTCTGCTGCTTCTAGCTATTTTTTTAAATTTTAGATTCAAGTCAAGCCATTTTATTTCACGTTGCCTGGTGTTTATCCTTTGTGGCAATTGACCAGTTATATTGTCCAGTGTTTTTGCAACGTATATTTTACAGACTTTTCATTTTAAGTATAATGAAAGATCTTGTTTTTTTCTGACAGCACTACTTTAATTTCAGAATGACTCATGGGTTTCCTGCATTTGAAGTTGAGTGCAGCCTCCTTTTTAGATTTCAATTTAGAAAATCCCCAAATTTCTCTTCTTTTCTTTAAAATCCTGTGTGCTTTTTGACTTTTTTTTTTTTTTATTGCAGGAGCAATAACAGGCGCAAACTTGCACTTAGAAGGAAAAGCTTTCATCAATTTAAGAACAAAGATGCCAAAAATTCTGCACATATTGAATAGGATTATGATGTTTCTTAGGAAAGACAAATTTCAGAAAAATATCATGAAGATATTGGTGAATAAGGTCCAATGAGCCCAGCTGAGTCTGACCTTGCCTAACTGAGTGGTAGGAAATCACAGCAAACTTTTCTGCCTTAAAACAAATACAATAAAAACAGCCTCACATCAAAAACCTGATCAAACTGTTGAGTCACTCTGAATGTGCACGTGTCGTGCCCCTTTGGTCTATAACAGCAGGAGATGGATTAAACAATAATCGGGAATGTTGTCTGTAACTCAACATGCAACATATTAATCATTTGTGATGCTCGCTGCAGTTGTTACAAGTTCATGTTTTCAGCAGTGGGGATTTGCATGTGTGTTTTGTTGAGTTTCCTGAGTGAATGATTTGATTGCATGCATGGAAGTTGACTCCCTCCTGCTGCTAAATCTCCCCTTCATCAACATTTGGCAGGGTAATGGTCACACACACTGAAAGAAAGTGAATTAACATGTTTGATGTGCAGGAGTATGAACAAAAATGTGTGCATCCGTGTGTGCTTATTTGGATATTTGTGTGTGGGATGGCGGGAATGACGAGGCCAAGCTGAATGAGGATTGCAAGATGGAACTCCCACGCTCTTTCATTGATTATTGCACACAATACAGACCATTACACCACACTAATCCCAGCTCCTCTTCCTCTTCTTTTCTTCCCCACTCTTTTTCTTGCTGTTATCTTGTTTAATCACCTTTTTCCTGACCATTTTCCCATCACATTGCTACCTGGCCTTCTTTCCTTCCTGTTATTTCTCTGACATAACTTTTGTCTCTCTGGCTTTCACTCAATCTTCCATCTTCTTCACACATACAGTATACCCTGTTATGCTTAATTAATACTTATGTGACCTATTTAGTAGCTCTGAATTATTAAAGCAGACTCTGCCTTCAACAGCCTCACACTGTGACATTGCTTGTTTTTCTTGGTGAAGGTAGGCCTAAGCACTCACTGCAAATCAGGTCGTATGTAGTTTGTGTAGCACAATAACATCATCATTATCAACAACTTACAAAAGACGATCAATAAAATCCCCAGAATGTTTTCCAAAGGCAATAAGCAGCCAAAGGAGGAAGGTTGAAATTAGATTGCACTAAAAAGCCTGCCTACTGCATTTCCAACCAACTGCAGACGATTAAGTGCTTCTCTACTAAGTGCAGCGAATAAGGAAATTGTATTAGTCTAGATGGGATGAAATAAAGGCAGGTCAGGTCAGGGGCAGAGACAAATAACTTAATTTTGGATACATTTCTTAAGTGATAAAAGCGGGGACTGAATAACATCCTGTACCTGAGATTCAGAATTTAGATTCAAGGCAGGGGGGTCAGAGCCAGAGGATTGTCCTCAAAGATTACAGCACATGTTGCCAGCAATTCCACTTGAACACAGGATGCATCAAAATGTTTGGTAACCATAAACGGCAGGACAACTGCCATTTCTCTGAAGAATGGCCCCTTTAATCATTTGAACACTGCACATGTTAGTAGTTAATGGTTCAGTCTTAAAATCCACACTGATGTATGAAGGGTGAAAGTAACGCTTCATTAAATGTGATAAAAAGTCATGTGAATTGAAGAATGAAGTGAAAAATAATGTATTTATTTGATGATTTGAGGTTGATTTGATGAAAATAGTGGCAAATTTGATCATTTTCTAATTCATTATTTATCATTAAACGGTGCAAACATTTTTCATTTAAGGAAAGAGTCCTTAATGTTGAAAGTAACAAAAGTGATGATGAAGAAAATATTAATCTTCAAAAATGTGATGAAAGTGAAAAAAAAATTTGTGAAGTCGCAATAAAAGTGATAATCCAGTTATCAAATATTCAATTTTTATTATAAACAACTTAAAATTTCTAACAACATGCAATTTTAGTGACTCCCCCCCCCAAAAAAACAAAACAAAAACCCCCCCCCCAAAAAAACCCAACAACAACTCAACTTAAGTGTCTGAAACTTCACAGCAGCAACAGGGAGTTTTGACTTTCGGGTACTATTACATCACCAAACAACTTTAGGGAATATTTAGGGTAAGAAACTGATGTTGATGATGGTAAATATTTACAGATTTACTAAGTCTGACATCGAATTGGAAATGTTCTCTGTTGTTTTCAAAGTTGAGAAGCTCTAAGCTCAGACAGGTGAACAAGCCAGCATCCCCGTCAGAGACAGCCCCTGACCTCAAAGTGACACAGACCACAGGAGACAGCACATGGGATCTCTGGCTGTAGGCGTATTTTTCTGGTTCTCTAAGAATAGACTGTGCATGCACATTAATCAGTTTCTTGACTGCTGATGGTAATATCAAACACACACAAATTATATTAACTCTTTTTTACATTATTATCTTGCATTATACAATCACACTTTGATAATGAATCATATTGCATCATACTGTACAATACCATACTATTTGTAAACTGCATATGGTAATTAATCGTCTCATATCCTAACAATTCCTATCGTATCGTATATCATATTGTATTGTATCATATCAGAACAGTAACATGACGTAATATTAACATATCATAACATATATTCTCATATCATGATGTATCGCATCATATCACGACTTATCGTATTGTTTAGAATCATAATGTAATGTAATTTATAGTATTGTCATGTATCTATACTGTTGTATCCTGTCACATAGAGTCGTTTTGTTTCATATGTTGTCTCGCCTCATTGTGTCATATTCTTTCCTTCTGTATAAAAAGGCCTGAATATTTATGTTTTATATATTACCAGTTCCACAATAATTCATAAAATTTTGTTGTGCATTTTGTATGTGTTGTATGATATCATAGATAATAGGATTGAGTCATATACAATGACATATCTTAAAGTATTGCATTGTGCTTGATTCTAAAACAAAATATTTATTTTCATCATGCACAAAATAACCACTCACACTCAGACTTTTAAATGTACCATTGTTTCATATGTCGTCAAGGCTGTTTGTATAACTTCTAGCCAATATTCCTTCATGCTAACATCATGGTGTCAGCAAAAATTTCATCACACTGACTCCAATGCTGCATGAAAGTAACTTACAGCAGTAAAGGCACTGTTAGACAAAACATACAAGAGCAGAGGACAAAATTAGCTCCCTATTCCTTTGTGGTTTGAGGTGAGAACTTCCTTCAGCTTAAGAAAAAAACCATAGGTGTGACAATATGTATTTAACACAAGCACAAAGGCTTCTCTTGTGTATTCACAGCCTGGAAGCATGTGCAGACCAAAAAAAAAAAGTAAATGAAAAATTCATGATAGCATCAGAGGAGAGAGCCATTCAATACTAAAGCTATTTAACTGAGACTCTGGCATATCCTCCTGACCAAATCTGACGCCAGCCCTCTTTTTGAGCTTTGATGAAATAATGTCTCAGTTGATCTTTTTTTAATGGGCAGAGAAGGATTTTGTATGAACATAAAACAGTGGCTTTTATATGGCTGTTGGCAAAACAGTTCAAAGGGTCACCAAACTTTTTTGTTTTAACTTCTGAAATCTGGAATATCATGTCTCTGTGATCAAAACTTCTGGTTGTAAATATCAAAAGTTTTATTCTAAAGGTTTAAAAGACTTAACTTTCAATATCAGTTAATCAGTGCATTCTGTTGATAATTAACTGGAATTAACATAAACATTTACCAGTACTGTCTAAAAATGTATAAAGAACATCAGCTTTATGCAATGGGTGGTCTGGTCTGGAACTCATGTAAGTCAAGCAGTATTTCACAACAAAGGAGTTCAGGGCATAGACTTTTTATCATATTTTTTATGAAAGGGTCAACTGATTATCAGTCTGACCTATTGTCTGGGCTTATATTCTTCACTTGGCCAATAATCCGTATTGCTGTTTTTTTTTTTTCTTTTTTTCTTTTTTCTTTTGCAACGAACTCAATTTGGCATTTTTAGCTCTGCTCCGAATTGCGTTTTCCCTCCTTGGTTACATCCACTCTCTTCTACCCCACTACAACTCTATGGCTAGATATCATGTCAGTAATAACCAGTCAACACTGTAGCCTGAGCGATGCGCAACAGGTGTATTGCATCACTTCCTGTTTTTGAGCAACTGTTTTGTTTCTCTGCCCTGTTTCCCTTGCCAACAGAGCTGGTGATCCCTGCTGTTATCAGATCAGTGGACATCTAGATTAATGCAAGTTATCATTAAGCACTTTTGCTCCTTAGCAGCTGATCTAATTGTTTTCTTTTTAACTACACCCTAGCTTAGCAGTAAGCTTCTCTCACTGTGGCCTCTTTTTGTACCTCTGTCTCCTCTGCCTGGTGTGTCAATGAGAAAAAAGGTTGTCAACCACTGGCTTAGGGTACTGTCCAAGTGGACAGTAGGGCTGCCATGAGCATTGCTTTGGATGTCCCAAGGGCTCGTAAACTGTCTGCAGTCTCCAGGCGTATTACCAGGTGAAATAAATGAAATAAATAAGATGCCATCAAGCTTGATGTTGACTGCTGAGGAAACACAAGTGTGTCGACATGTGTTTGAGATTGACTCTGGCTGCCCTGGCCCCCCTCTTCAGCACTGGGTTGTGGCACTAAGGGCCCTGTGAGGAATGCTTAGCATCCTTCTTGCCTAAAACGTATGCACATGACTACATCGTATCACATGTTGTAAATGGAACACACATGTCTGTTCTAGATATCTGTAATTGGTCTCATGAACTTTTAAAAATTGGTATCAATATTTGAACTGATAAGTCATTAGACCTCACTCTAGTGTACAGGGGGTGGTACAGTCTTAGGTAGTCCCCAGTCTATTTTACGATTTCGGAGCAGGGTCTCTAACCATCTTCTTTCTTAGGTAAACAGACACACTGTGGCTAAACCAAGCACTTGGTCATTGTTTTAATGGAATAAAAATGATGTTAATGAAAACTGAATTCAACACAATAATAATAATTATGGTTAATAATAAAATAATTAACCAATGTGTTTAAAGATCTGCATTAAAATCAAAATGTGATGCCTGAGTTGTGTAAGAGTCCAGTAATATTGTGAACTATTAGCATGTTGCACCATTAGAAAAGGATATTCCTGAAGACACATAAGTATCAGTGTATTAGTGTTAAATGACTAAAAATTATGAAACAAAAAGCTTGTGAGATCCACGGCGCATGGTTGTTTGGATAAAAGCTTTCAGTAGCAAAAGCATGTCAAGTCAGTGCATATTAATAGCCCAGGATTTATGGTGCATGAGTAAAAACCTGTCCACTTACATGGGCAAACACATGCTTGCATGGACAGAAACATCCTCCCACACACACATATACACACCCACACACAGGCATCTCAAATCAACCCCCCTCTAGATCTGCTTCCATCTCACTCTCCCCTGTGAGCTGAGGCGGCTACTTCCCTCTTAAATATGTCTCGGATGAATTTTTGATTTTGCTCAGTTCAAAGGGACTTTAATGTTCTTCCTGGTGTCCAATTAGAAATGCCTTCAAACTTTTTTTTGCGGTACACAAAGCCAAGCCACAGCTAACTGCATGCCTACACGGACAGGGAATGAACATCTAAAGCAAAGATAAATAAATAAGCCATGCAAGTCCGAGCGTGGAAGGCATTCACACACCAGAGGATGTGTGCAATTTCTAAAAATGGACTCTGATGGGCATGGATATAGGGAGGAAGAGAGATAGATGGTAGGAGTAGCTCTGTCCATATGATGTGGATCGCTGGTGCAGAAAATATAACTATTACTTGGTAGAGATGCTGTAATGAAATGATAGTTTCATTGTAAGTGCACAGCAACAGTGTGCAATAACAGAATGGGCCTTTCACTCAGCTCTCTCAGAAAGGACTGTTTTTGTCTGTTTTGGCAGAGATATGAGAGCATTTGAACGTTACTGAAGATTGAAAGTCTGTCTTGTTTGCAGTGCCATTCCCTCTCATTACTTTTTAACAGTCTTATCACTTAAGTGTATGTTTTTATCCTGTCTCCTGAAGAAGATCTTTTGCTGCAAATGTGCTAAAGCTAAGGGCTAAAATTCACCTTTGTAATATTCAGTGTTTAACAGCAGAGTGACTCTACTCTTGGCATAATTTATTGAAAAGCTGCACAGCTGCTGTACATGTATGTCCATACTACATATTTTACTAGAACCAACATCCTGTGAAAGGTATGGCCTCTGCATAGTGCAGCAGTGTAAACTGCATTACTGTAACAGTGACCCAGAACATCATGGGGTTTAACCCTTCTAAATAATGAAAGGATTGGTGTTTCCTCACACTGACATAACTACTACTACCTACCTACTATGCTGAAAACCTGGGTTACAGATGTATTATAATGATGCTGAGGAGGCAGTAACCAAACAAATGCAAAATAATCAATCAAAAATAATCATCAACAAAAATTCTCAATTACAGTGGCTACTAAAAGTATTCAGCACCTTGGATATTTTACCCTTTTGCTGACATATGAATCAATCATGGTCAATATAATTGAGCTTCAAAAAAGAAAGTAAAAAAAAAAAAAACATCCTAAAACCTCCTTTGGAGTTACAGCCTCAACAGCTGAGTTGGGAGAGACTCTGCATTCAACAACTGTTGCCCTGGTTCTTTACCAGCCAAAGATTTATGGGAGCTTGGCAAAAAAGAAAACCACTTTTAAAGTACAGACTATTATATTTCAACTAGAGTGTGACAGGTCTGGCAGTAGAATGTTGATCTCAAACAACCCTCCAGCAGACCGCTTATGTGAGACGCAGCATATCTCAGACGGAAGCTAAGTTTTGGTAATAGAAGAAGAAGGAAGCAAATGCCAACAGCATATAAACACCAACGAAGAAACAGGAAATGATGTTGTTAGCTGCAGACTATTTCTACAAACAAACTGACGAAGCTGATGATGAAGACTAAATATAACTTTGAATGCTGCTGGAAATAGTTGATAATGTTTAAGCAACACAATTACAAGCAACAAATCAGAGGGCTAACTCAGTGTGTGATAGATGAAATCTGAGTATGATTTTAAAACCCCCAGAAAAAGACACTGCATCTATTTTTTTTTCCAAAACTGCAATATATTTGCAGAAAGTAAAAACATCCGAATTTAAGTTTCTCCAAACATTGTTCAGCCATTGATGGTGAGCAGGTTGCAGCCGGCTGTGTTTTGAGTCACCAGTAACAGAAAGACATTAGAGAAAAATGCTGGAAAGTGTTATGGATTCTTATTCATTATTTATTCATTGTTGCAATCCAAAAAATGGGTGAGCAGTTTGTAAATCCAACAGACCATTAGTCACAGGAATCATGGGAAAAGTCCCTGGACTATCCAGAACGAATCATTTTCATAACTCCATCCCAACTACTTTGAGCACGAGGCCTTGTATAATCCCTTTCATCATTCTGTGTGAACCTCTTACTCATTTCAGCAATGCCACCAGTGATGAGCCAAGGGGACGTGATTGCCATGAGAATAAAAGGCAGATACACAAAGAAATGGTTGGAAAAAAGGCACAGCCTGGGTGTGCTGGCAGCCCATGCCCATGCACCCAATGCACTGTTGTCTTTACAGTGGAAAGCCTGGGTTACAATCCAGCTTGTGGCTCCTTTCCCATGTCATCCATACTTACTCTCCTTCCCAACTTATGGCACTATCAGCAGTCCTTTCTAAAGAAAGTCCAACAATAAATCTTAAAAAAGGAAAATAGTCCAAATCCTGTGCATATAGAGACACTTGTAGTTTAAATGAAATCTCTGAGTAAAAAATACTTCACTTATTCTTTCTCCTGGCACAAGACACAGTCTGAAAACAGTGCAATATTTCCCAGATTAATCAAGTCACAAAAGTGGATGAAAAAACACTTGGTAGAACACTTCCTATGAAAAGTATTCACCCCCTTGGATGTTTTACTCTTTTATTGATTTTATAAACAAATGATAGTCAATATAAGTTGGCTTTTTTTAGGAAAAAAAAAAGACAAAAACCCCTCTTTATTATAAAAGTAAAAACAGATTTCAACAAAGTAATGTCAGTTAAACAAAAATACTGTATGCTCGGGAAAGTAAGTGACTGCACATTGAAAGCCCTTTAAAGTGACTGACCTAATTCAACCAATGTCCAACCAGTTGGTGCTACTAGTCTCACAATTAGTGAAATGGGGATCACATGAGTGCAGTGAATGTGTCTCAAGTCATTGTCCAGGTCCAGTCCCTGGTTAGTCTGTATTCCTGGTTACCATTACACCATGAGGGATAAAGAACACTCAAAGCAACTCAGAGAAAAGGTTACTGAAAAGAATAAGTCAGGGATACAAAAAAAATCCAAGGGATTGAGCATCCCCTGGAGCTCAGTTAAATCCATCATCAAGAAATGGAAGAAATATGGCACATGTATGAATCTGCCTAGGCTGTCCTCACAAACTGAGGGACTGTGCAAGAAGGCGACTACTGAGAGAGGCAAGCAAGACACCTGTGACTACTCTGAAGGAGTTACAAGTTCAGCAGCCGAGATGCAATCAACAACTGTTGCCTTTGTTCTTCACCAGTCAAAGCTTTATGAGAGAGTGGCAAAGAGAAAACCACTGTTAAAGAAAACTCATATCAAATCTTTACTAGAGTTCCCCAAATGGCATATGGAAGACTCCATGGTCAAGTGGAAGAAAGTTCTTTGGTCTGATGAAACTAAAATGGTGCTTTTTGACCATCAGACATGATGCTTTGTTGGTCAGACACCAAACAAGATACATCACCACAAACACACCATCTCCACCGTGAAGCACAGTGGTGGCAGCATCATGCTGTTGAGGGCTTCTTGGCAACATACAGGAAAATCCTGGAGGACAACCTTATTCACTCTGCATGAGAACTACAGCTTGGGAGAAGATTTATTTTCCGGCAAGATGACCTGTAGCAAACAGCAAAATCTACACAGAAATGGTTAAATGAGTCAAAGCCCAGACCTTGTTTCAATAGAGAATTTGCACATTTATATCTGCAACAGCACAAGGGATCACATAAATACACATTGTTATATCTATGTCATTCCAAAAACAGAAACGTTTTTGGTTTAGTTTTAAATGTAGACCCAGTTGTGATGGCCCAAAAGTGGAATGTGGTTGCAGAGAAAAGGACCACAGCAAGAAAAAGCCCCCCTCCAGGTTTTGATCTGATGACCTTTAGAGTCAGAGCGGGGTGGTAGACAGTGAGCAGGTGAAAGATGTTTTCAGGTGAGAGAGAAAAAAAAAAAATTTAGGGAAAACTTCATTTTCTTGCGTTCAGCTCTCCCGGGTTAATTCCAGAAGTTTTCATGACTTTTGTGCAATCGTGAATACAAGCAGGCTATAGAAAATATTTGCTAAGTAAAACTTTTAAAAGGCTGTTTTGGCAGCTTGTCATGCTTTTTTGACCAACACCTGCCCTACAGCAGCTTTTACAATCACAAAAATAACCTTGTAGAAATAGTAATGGTTTTGTTAGCATGCATAGGTCACAAAGAGGCATCAGTGTTGACTTTATTCTGTTTTATATGCAGTTAAAAACTCCTAGCAGGAGCTTTACTAAAACTCTATTGAGGATATTTGTGCATAGTAACAGTAAAAAAAAAAAAAAGAGATGAATGAACTTTGCTCCATTCCACCTTGCATGAAATAATCCCACTAAATCAGCAACCATACAAAAAAAGGCATGTTATTGCATTACTGAAAGTGAATAATCAAACAAGGGTCGACATTAACTGTGGCCTCAAATAATTGAAAAGCTTGATCCATGAATGAACCTGTGTGGTATTATATTTAACCTGTCAAAGCTTATTAAATGACAGGCATCACTTAGAGACTTAAACACTGTTTATAATCATGGAGACATTGAAGCAATCAATTTCAATAAAAGCAAGCCAACAGAAAAAGAGAGGAAGTTATTGCACATAAAAATGTGTCAGATAAGAAAAGGAGCAGACCGGGTGCCAGGTTTGCAACAAAAACCAGACCCACATAATGATTTGGAGATCAGAGAGAGCCCAGTGGCAAAAAACATACAACATACAACTCAACCAGTAGAGTCATCAAAGACCACAGTGGATGTAGGGCAGATGATAACAGCAGATATCCCTTTTAACTGTTGCTCAGTGAGCCCCTCAGCTCACATGAAACAACAGAGACACCATGTAAGCCCCGTTTGTTTTCACATTTTCATCTGCAGGGCACATCAAATCTTCAGGACATACTGTAAACACTCACACATCTATGCATGCACACACACAGCAGTGCTGCCACTCCCCAGCTGGTCTTTTTAAAGTTGTTGGGAACAAGCCTGTCACCAAATTAAAAGAGAAGGATGTGCGCTCGGGGTGCTGATGACTAGCATAGTGTTGGGAGGCAGACTAATTTGTAAACAGGCCTCTCTGCCTGTCCCTCACTACTTTCAAACATGTGTGGATGGAGAACACTATGAGGTAACGTGTAGTTACAGGCTCTACAACATTTTACCAAACACAAACCAGGTACCCAATTAGGTTTGAATGAGATATTGTTTGCTTGTTGCTTCCCCTTTGCAAGAGAAACGACTTATAACAAATGACCAGTGGCGTCAGCATGAAGGTCATGCTTTTAACAAGAGCAAGCACAGACACACTTCTGCTCAAACACATTCCTGATTTCTCCCTGGTCTATGACTTTTTGTGCAAAATGTGAGAATCAGGAAATGAGGCACATGGTTTTCTAGCAGATCAAAGATGTTTGTATAGGTGCTCTCACACGTCGCAGTTTCCATTCACTTTTTTTTCTGGGACAGCAGATTGGTTAATCCTGAGGGATATGGTGATGATCTTTACTTTGTATCTTGAGGTTTTTGTTTTTGGAAAAAAGTGACAAAAACAAAGTCAAATCCACAACGGCAAATGCAGAATGTCACACAGATACTTTCATTAACAACCAGCTGCAGGATGTCCACTAGGATATAATAATAAAGTACCACAGAAGTCCCTTCTTAACACTGGCCTTCCAAACGGATCATCTACTGTATTGCTAATTTAGTACAACAATGATTGTGGTTCTTACTGTAACCAATCTTTTTACTGAGCGAAAGTTTGCCCATCCCTAAAGTGGGTCAATACCTCAAGAAACACTATAAATAGAATTCAGTTTTCATGACGTAGCATTGATGATTTTCTGATTACATCTGGAACTCGACAGCTTTGATTCCCTAATGTTATGAGTTCACAGTCCTACCTGCATTTCTTGCAAGTCCCCTCACGTCTTAAGTTGGTAGATTAGATAACGTTTCTGTCATGTCTCAGCTGAGATTTAAGCCCATTCACAGGTAAAATAGAGACTTTGAAGACATTTCTTGACTTTGAGTTTTAGAAATCAAATTTAAACTTAGAAACCAAGGGTGAAGAAATTTAGAGCATGGAAGTTTGGGGAAGCTGGGCTATGATGCACCACAGACAGGCATAGCTACCTTGCATAATTTAACAGGTTTAAGGTAAAAAAGGTGTTAAAGAAAATAATGTTGGCTTAGTTGTTTACTGTAACAAACATTTTTGAAGCTAGTATTTTTCACCCAGAAAGCTGCTGTGTTTGGCATTGTTTTGCAATGTGGGCATGCTCATTGTATCTGAACAGCTGTTTGGGTCTGCAGGCTTTATCAGGGAAAACAAGAAGTAACTGAGCTAAAACAACACTAATATGAGCATTTAACTTGAGCTACAATGATGTGTTTACTGGAGATACAAGGAGATACTTTTATGACCGGTAGTATGAAGAGGAACTTCTTCAGATGGCGACTCAGCGGGAAGACAGAGAGGGAGAGAAACTTTATTGGAGATTGGTTAGTAGGAAACTGTCCACAAGAGCTACTGTCATCATGAGTGGGACTTAGTTACAACATTTCTTCAGGACATTTCTGATGGAGGATAGTGGTTCAGGGATGCCAGTAGCCTGCATCACTCCCCATCCAGAGTTCCCTGCCTTACTGAGTGGTGGTGTTTTTTTTTTTTTTTTCTTTGGGGGTGGGGGCTTTTTGTGCCTTTATTGATAGAGGAGGACAGTGGATATAGTTGGAAACAGGGGCGAGAGACTGGGGAGAATACATGTACTGGGGCACGCCTCAAACAAGTAGGCCTTCTGCGCCCTTGAGTGTTGGTGTTTTACAGACCATCTTCAACTTTCTGGAGAAACTGGCTCCAACCACAAAAGTTGAATGGAAATTTGCTATCCAGGTAAGTTATCGGTCGTCACTTTTACTTCTCTAATGGCTCATAACTTGAGAAGTTAAAGTTGGCACAATATGTTTACATTCTGAAAACATTGTATCAGCTGTTGAAGTGGAAAACTCACTTGAAAGCACTGGCTTGTGCTTAATTTGGAGATTTTTTCTCTGACGAAGCCCTCGGATGTAAACATCTCATCAAATATCCAAAGGTGGAAGAGCACATAGCCGGTAGCTGAAGCTGGCATTGAAAAATAGTGCCAAATACAGAGACTTTCTGAGTGAAAAATGAAATGCTTAAAAAATGTTCGATACAGTGTGCAACAAAATCAGCATTGTTTTTTGGCTCACTCACTAAATAATGCAGAGCAGCTATGTCCATTTGTGGTGCTATATCCTAGCTTCACTAAGCTCAACCTGTAAGAAGGGGTAACACTGGCCTGAAATCACTGGAGGATAATGCCACTACTATTATCGCCAAGTACCGAATGCAGTCCAACTTCAAACATACCAAAATATCCCTAAGGTTCTAGCCAGCATGTAACAATCTATCTCTCATCTAAATATATGGTATACTCAAGAATATTCAAGGCCACAACAATAATACTGCATGTAGTGAAATGCAATAAAAGTTTTCTTATAGGCCTCTAAATGAAAGCAAACATTTAAAGAAACTGGAAATTGTTATAATTGCTAGACATATTTGCACTACAACAAATCCTAACCAAAACTGAATAAAACATTTGGCGCTATCTTACTCTGTGGATGTGCTGGTCTTAAAATGAATTGGTGTTTGGCATTCATTCCAGCTTTCATTAAAAGATTAAAATCTGCCATGTGTCACTCTGACTGGCTGACTCATGTTTAAGCCCAAACACACAAATGTATACATCCTAAAATTAAAGAAAATAAGTCATACAATATTTTTTTTATTAATCTAAATAATGTCAGTCATATCTGAGTGGCAAGAAAAAAAATTTGCATTAATTTTAAAGTCAATTAGGGGTTTTAAAGCTTGAAGTAAAATCTCTGCCTGAGCTTATCATCATCTTGCACAAGACATTCTTAAGTCCAAGAGAGGGGTGGACAGGTTAGGAACATATCTTGATGGGCAGTTTATGTTTGATAGGAAGCTGTGATGTCATCAATAAGAGGCTGTGCAGCTGGCATGAGGTCACCTTGTCAAACCTGCTGAAAAACAGGTTTAATCGGGTTCTCCCTCCTGAATCTCTTCAACCATTTATCCTAACCACCTATAAACAAGACTGTTTCTCTTCCCAATCCATTTCTATTTCATTCTAATCTGACACAGCTTGATTTAAAGTCGCTCTCTGCTTGTGGTCACTCTTTCCCTAGTTTTTCTTTCAGTTTATTTTGGACATTTTCTTTGCCAACTTTCCTGCACCAAACTCAAACCCAGATGGCCTCAGTTTTACATGTGGATAGACTGTGTTTTCTTGCAGCTTTTAAATCAATGAACTGTTTTCCTAGGTGTTATAGAACATGATGCAATATACAATTCAGCTAGAGAGCCTGATGTGCACATAATGCACCACGCAGAGCATATTCTAGTCCATTAGCTGACTACCGGACAGAAGAGTCTTCATGAATTCCTGTAACCGCACTCCCAGAGAACTCAGCAGGCTGCTACTGGACAAATGGCCTGTATCTATCTAAGTACAGCACATTTTGCAAAGTGACTATGGAGCTGTGTGCATCATTAGCCTTGCATAGTGATAGTTCCAGGGCTTAGTCTCAAATTTAGAGGAAAGAGGAAAACGTTGGATAAGGCGATCATGGAGGTACTGTACCAGAAAATATCTTTATTACAACTCTGTGATAGTCACACTTTCTCCACAAACCCATTGCTAGTAGTATCAGACCCCTGCCTGACCTCGCTATTGTGCGATCTTGAGTTCATCAAAAACTTTTAAACAGCCTCTTTTGCTCCTTATGCTCTACTTCCTTTTGTACACCAGCACCAGCTGTAGGCCTCTGAGCACAGCTGAGTGCAACATCCTTCAGCCATCTGTATGTGACAACAACATTTGGAAGTATTTCCAGTCATCTAGAGGAGATCTGACTGAGCTTGTGAAAATTTAACCAGCTTGGTTTGGAATCAAACTTCATTTTCCTTGTGATGGCAGATGACTGTCTTTCAACCCAAACTCCACTTCAGTGTTTCTCTTGTGTGCCAAAGAACTTGGCAGGAGGGGTCAAGCAGTCAACATTAGGGCTGTCACAAGTGCAGATATTAGGAAAGAAGAGAACATTTTAGATTTTCTAATCATGAATCAAACTGCAGCCATTAAGGATGTTGTTTCCTCTTATTTGTGTGTTTTTCAAAAGAAGGATAGTCAAGCTCAAATATTGAAAACGAGACTAATAGCGTCACAGCAAAGGTGCGTCAAATTCATGCACTATGGTTAAATGGTAGGTCACACAGGGTGCGACAGCTGCTCCTGAACATTGCTTTCGATGGATCGCTAATAAATTCTTGCCTTTTTGGACATGTTCTCAGTTTTGAGTATTGCATCTGTAATAGCTCTCCTTAATCATCCTCATTTATCACTCCAGCACCATGGACAGCTCACATAACAAAAAGAGTCTCTTATGCAGGAAGAAGATCTCCTTTAGCTATGATCATTACCTTATTTTATGATGGCTATCTGGTTACAAGTAAAACATTCACACTCAGCTCTGGAGCAATAGATCACAATGCAAATTGCATGAATAAAAAGTTTCTGGGCCAAATTCTCACTGATTTTTCAAAGTCTTTGAGCCCTTTAATATAGCTGTAAGGACAATTTGATAAAAAAGAAAAAATATCTGAACTTTGGAGGATCATATCCTATTTGGGATGCTTGAACTTTTACCCATATAAATAGAGTAACTTGATGGGATGAATAACATTGAAAAGACCACAGCTCGGAGAAAATCCTTGTGACTCAGCTGACCAAGCTTATGCCTTAAACTGACAGATGGTTTCTTACACTAGTTTAGGTGCAGGGATTGATAGCACCGACAGGAAACATTATAATTATTAAAAGTTAAATAAAATATGTACTCACAACTTTCTATCTCCAGTGTGCAGTTTTGCTCATCCAGCGGATATCTTCTGAGGTCCATCATACAAGCAGCCGTGGTAGTGATCCTGGAACACAGGAAATATATGCTTGACAAGTGGCCTTGCAATAAACTCTGAGTCATTCACAGCAATTTAGCTGCATGTTGATGCTGGGTGAAAAATCACTACAAACTTCATTGTATTAGAACAGAGTCAGTCTCCTCATTGACCAATCACAGCCCAAATTTCTGCCTTCTTTTAACCATACCCAAATGTTTTTAATGAAAAATGTGGTAGTTTGGAAATGAACTGGAACAAAAGATGTAACAAAACAAAGAGATAGAGATATTTCCTTCAGAATAAAGTGTGTTATTGACTTTACTCCACATTTTTTTTTCTAGACACTCATCTGCAACTCATTGATAATGGCTTCCCACTTTTGGGTCTGGACCCTCCAGTTGGGAACCAAGGATCTGAAACATACAACAGCAAATATAAAAAGACATGAATGATCAACATTGTCAATGCTGGTTTTAAGTGACTATTTTCTAAAGACTATCTAGATATATAGTGCTTAACAAATTTATTAGACCACCACCCAAAGTAAGGTTTATGCCACAGCTGCCCTAAATTAACAGCATTGGTAAAAATCATTTTTTATGTTTCTGCAATGGTTAATACACCAATATGTACAAGCTCTTTAACCCAAATGATATTTTTTATGCTAAAATATAATTATTATTGTTGTCCATGAATTTTCAAATTTACTGATTTACAAAAAAACTGAAAAAATCGTAAAGCACATTATTATTTCTTGATTTGTATGTCAAATTATAGTTATTTACTTGCATTCCTGAACAGAAAAATGAGTTTTAGTGGGTGAATGTTTTGCTTGATTCATTTCTGACTTCTCAGAGAAGCCCAGTGAGCCGGCTCAAATTTGGGTGAATTCAGTTTGAAATTCCACATTCCTGTTCAAAATGGTAAAATGTGGAGAATTACTGCAAACGAAAGAGTCGGCATTAAAGCACTTCATGATGTTGGGTGGTTTCTGAGACAAAAATGACAGGTGGTCTAACAAATCTGTTAAGCGCTGTATATGTGAATGTAACACATGCAGAGTGTTTTCAATAGGTTATTATTTCAGATCTGGGAGCAAAATAATCAAAGGCTCTTTTACCCAGCTCAGAACAAACACTTGGCACCTGGAAGAATGAAGATGAAAACTACTGGAAGTTTCCAGTAATCATAAATATGAGGGGAGTTTATCCAACACTACCTTATACACAAAAATGTAGAAATGAAGTTGTCTGTGTAGAGTTGGTGACTGCAAACCAACCAATTCATACATTGTACAGTGACTTAATGCTTCATTTAAAAAATCTTATTTTATTTTGGGCCTGATTCAACAAAGTCCACTTCATAACACAACACAACACAACACAACACAACACAACACAACACAACACATAAGTGGATGGTTCTAAGGTTTGATTTTAAGCATGATTTTCCTGTAGTGAAAGATGTGTTAGGAGTGATTTTACCCTCTCCAATCTGCTCAAATTATGATCAGGGATGACCCTATTCGAAATTGTGATTATCAATAAATATGTGTGGACTATGTAGCTAATCAGAGAGCAAGGTGACTGCAGGAAGGGGGCACTTTGGTAATGATGTTAAATAGGAAGCATAAGGTCAGATGGACAGCAGAAATGATTAACTGACTTGTTGTTCTTGTTCTGTAAAATCCACCACTTCAATAAAGAGAGGGGCCAGACCAAAATTGCAGCCACCATGGGTGTATTAGGTAGCTAACAGTTAACCATGATTAGCCTGTCTCCTCTAAAGTAGCATCTGACCTCTCAAGACATGAAGTTTGATAATCAAGACTTAACCAGGACTAGTTGTTGGTGAATGAATGGGTTAATGTGTGGTGTGCTGTGTTGCTCATGTTGTTGCACATTACCCAGTACAAGAACAAATCAAGATGGTTAAATGTATCATGTGTTTTACAATATGCTCAATGTACTGTCTATCCCTTTTGGAAAACTGTTTCCCCTGGTAGACCACTAGCCAAATAACCAATACCATGTTACATAATTATGTCAGTTATCACTGAGTGCATGACTAAAGTAACTAAACTACACTTCAAATCTTCCAGCTCATGCACTTCCTGGTAAACCAGGAGCTGTTGAGAGTTCGGGGGTGGCGGCAGCAGTGGTGGGAAGCCCTTTGGGGATTACAGGGCCAAAGCTAATCCTTATGTCCCAGTTTTAGCATTGTTTGGATAATCCTGTGTCAGGCCCACCTGAGATGCGAGTCACTGCAGGGATCAAGCTCTTTGAGACAGTGGTGGCAGCAAAAGGCAACAGATAACAGAAGTAGTGTTTGTACTCTGTTGTATGTCACATCAACATGAAAAATATGGAATAAAAAAATGCTTTAGTGTCACATCAGATACCCCAAACTAGCTTGATACACATACAACTTCTATTTATGTATGGAAAATTAAGAAACAATGTTCTTTACTTTCACATATGGTTCGGATACAACACCATATCTGTAGGGCAATGTCTCTTCAATACAATTTTATCCACATTAAGTCAGTGGATACAGTCTAGAGTTGAATAATAACTGAATACCAACATCCATATGCCATTTTAAGTCTCAGTTAAGAGAACGAAGACATTTCATAAAATAGAAGGTAGAAAAATATTGTAAACATAATTTGTTTACTACTGTTATTTTATAACAACTGAGAAGAACTAAAATCAGGCCAAAAAGTTCCAGCCTGACCCTATCATTTTCTCCACCCTCATCCAGTACCAGTAACCATATTAATGGGTCCAAGCCCAGTAATTAAAAAATGTTTTTAATAACCCAGCCTTATAAGTTAAAGTCTGAACTACAATTCTAAGTTTAATGACAAAAATATTTTCAGATACAGAAATGAGCGCTACCTGGGAGCATGTATTTACAGATGTGGCCTATTGATTGTTTATGATAAACAGAGCAGTGAGGATGAGGAGCACACATGCAAACATCACTGTGTAGAGAAAAAGAGAAGCATCTACAGTCTGCACTGCTCTTCAGTCATTTTATTGTTAAACTGATTTGCATAAGAGCAAATGATCAACTGAAGTATTTGAATTTCTGAATGAAAGAAACTATACAAGTACATTAATGTTTCTGACACATTTCTAAAAGATCGTGGAATACATAAGTCAGGTGTTGATCTTTACGGTCATAACATTATCCTTCTGCATTTATGATGTCTATAAAGTTTAATGACTGTATCATTCAGATGAAATGGCATCTATTCTGTGCATAAATAAATTTCTCTTTGTAATCAAGGGAGCCATTTAAATCATCTTTAATAAGCCTCTAAAACACTGTTTTAATCCCAGCAGTCTTCATTAACAAAAGGTCTCAGAGTTATCATTCATTCAACAAGTTTCATCTGAGGAACTACTTTAAATGACAAATGCAAATCCTATTATCCTGGAGCAAACTGAAATGGGATTTGAGGTTTAATCTCCAGCAGCTGAAGTGTCAAAGATCAACAGCACCTGCCTCTATGGAACATGATGAGAAAAAAAGATCAATAAGGCTGTGGATTGTTATCTTTACTTCAACTGGGATGGCCTTAAGGGGGATTGTACGGAAAATACAAGAGTATGGAGGCAGAAGGATAAGTGAATCAGTAACTTCTTTTAAACAGATTCTAAAGGGGAAAAATTTGCTTGTTTACCAAAAAGTTTAAATGTCAAATAAAAAGTCATTTAAAAGAATGCCCAACTCTGTGGCACAGGCTGTTTTTATTCCATTTCATGGACATTGGTCACTGCAGTAGAAAGTAAAAAATAACGCTCTGTACTAAATGCATGGGTTTTGACTTTGAATTAGAAGTGCACTGACTGTGACAATTAGGGCCAATACTGAAGTTTAAAATATATTTTTAGCTGATCCTGATACCTATGATTTTTCATCACTTCTTTTAGTGTAACAGAGTGTCACAAATGCTGTACGGCTCTGCAAAGTGTTGCTAATCCTTTTATTCCACACGATCCTTGTAGATGATAAATTACTTTACTAAAGTAAAAACTTTGGAAAAATATTGTTACAATAATTTTCTAGAGTGGGTTTTAGGTTTGGAAAAACCTATGATTGATAAACTGGACAAAATGGACATTGCAGGCTGTATTTTAGTTACAATTCATATTTATACTGAGATATTGCCATTTCTTAAACTATTTGATATGGAATAAAATTTTTCATTAAATGTTTTAATTTATATAGTTAGACAGGATCTAACATTGCAAAGCAGATGGATATGCCTGTTTCGGTGTTTCTCACTGGTGAATCCATCTTGCAAAGCTCTTGTCTGAACCGTTTGGACCCGGTTAGAAAGTGACAGGACCAATCGAGGGGCAGTACTTTCAGGTGTGTCAGAGTCGTGACGTAAGCAAGCAGTAATAAGAGGCTGGTGCCTTTATGGTGGAAGAGCTTAGCATGGATGCTGCTAAAGCACCAGATTTATCAGATTTTGACGACATTTCTTTGTTGAAAGAACAAAGAACAGCAGTGAGTTGTCTTCTTTTCAGAAGTGACAAAAGCCGTGTACTGACATTTCTATAGTTGCCATAATTCACGTTATTCCTCGGTAGCTGCGCACGTGCACCTCGGTTGCGGTGACAATGTCACGTGTTTTGTTGCTCTGATTGGCCTGTAAAAATGTGACAGAATGTTCATCCAGTCACACTCCAGGTTTTTTTTCAAATCCTCTGCCCTTTCCCAAATGCTTAGTATTAAAGGTTTCCCAGATGGATGTGTGAAACAAATCCATCTGGCGTGTCAGGTTAGGATCTGGCAGGGTGTTCTTTTTAAACAAAGACAATATTTTGTGCCAGTTCTAATGTTAGAGTCATTAAATGAAGCTTAGTGTTAGTTCATGCAGGACATGGATTCATAGGTCCAGCTGCAATCAGCTGATGGCCAGCGGATTCTATTTATCATCTCCCAGCTCCAATGGCCAATCACAGCTCTTTCTCTCAGTCCATTGAAATTTGATGTCCCTGTTTGCATTAATGCTGATGCACCACACTGCCGCTGCTGGAAAAGCTTCACCTCCTCCACCCCAGCCTCCTCCTTTTGCATAAATCTTGTTGCAAGCTCCAATTCAGTTTCATGCTACTATGGGTTAATTGCTTCTGAACTAATTCATTGAATTCAGTATGCATTGTCATAAATGTACCATGCTTAACAAATTCATTAGACCACCCTAACCCTAACCAAAGTAAAGTTTATGCCACAGCTGCCCTAAATTAACAGCATTGGTAATTACCAAAATCATTTTTTTGTGTTTCTGCAATATGTAGACGCTCTTTAACTAAAATGATATTTTTAATGCTAAAATATAATTATTATTGTTATCCATGAATTTTCTGATTTACAAAAAACTGAAAAAATAGTAAAGCACATTAATATTTCTTGATTAATATGTCAAATTATAGTTATTTACTTGCATTCCTGAGGAGAAAAATGAGTTTTAGTGGTTGAATGTTATGCGTGATTCATTTCTGACTTCTCAGAGAAGCCCAGTGGGCCGGCTCAAATTTGGGTGAATTCAGTTTGAAATCCCTCATTCCTGTTCAAAATGGTAAAACTTGGAGAGCTGACTGAAAATGAAAGAGTCCGCATTAAAGCACTTCATGATGCTGGATGGTCTTTGAGACAAATATGACAGGTGGTCTAATAAATTTGTTAAGCACTGTATCTATACGTATGGGGATTTCTAGCCATGCGCTCCCTGGAAAGTCAAAGCCTGCAAACCCAGGGAGCATCTTTTGAGCAGACCCTGCTTAAACTGATTAAACTGTTTTTTTCTACCTATACGTAAAGTTTTGTATAATTGCAAAAATTAGAAAAATTACCTCTTTCCAATGCCCTTAGACATGGAAAATATGTAGCAACATCCTGCTCAGTTTGTAATAATTCATGCACGAAAGGGTTTAAGGCACCTTCAGACACCTGTCTGTGATTCTTTAACAAACATCCAATGCCACTGCTTCATTTGTTTTTAAATTCCACCTTAAAATCAATTTTCAACCAAAGCATTTTCAAACAAAAGAATTCAAGACAGAGCCCTATGAAAGGTGCAGCATGTAAAATTCAACAACATATAACAGTCAGATTTGATTGATTTGATTTATACTAGTTTCTAGTGGTAATTGTAGTAACCAGTAGATTAAAAATATGTTATTTTGTTCTTTCTGTGGTACCATAGAAACATGCAAAATGCAGAAATCCAAGGTGGTGGACTCCAATGGAGGGGTCCCTCACTATGTATGAATAAAGGCTTATTCTAAGTTATTAGAAATAAAACAATTTTGTATAATCAGGTGATAAAACATTAACTCAGAGAGGCGTTTTAATTGCTGTGCTAAATGCTAACAGGCTCAATATTATATACTGCACCTTAAATCAACACAAACTTCATTTACAATGCATACAACGTTTTTAGTAAGCTGATTGCTTTAAGAAAAGCTATATACAGGGTGACCCAGGGAACTACACTCCTCTGGTTTACTGCCCATATAATACTTTGTGTGTATGTCAGCATAGTAGCAATTACCCTATCAAAACAAATAGGCAGAGCTGGGTGATAAGGGATAATAACAGCAGCTGACCGTGAGTCAATAGATAATGTTATGTTGTCTATCAGACTTTGTGAGGGGAACTTAAGGATGAGGCAGTGAGTAATGGGCTGCTGTTCTTTCTACTGCTCTGGTCTAATGCGAGAACTTGACTCCCACTGAGGGAGTCGCCACAGAGCAGCGCGGCATGGCGGGTAATCGTCTAGGCACACCTGACAGCATAGATAAATTTGTGCCAGAGGAGAGGCTCATCTTGAGTCCAATCCTCTGTGTTACACAGCCGAGATAATCACCCTTGTGTGTCTCTGTGTCTCTCTCTCTCTCTTTTGCTCCCTATTCTCCTTGCTCTCTTTCTTTCACTGTTTCATAATTCAGACCAACAGCAAATGCAATAACAATCTGTTTTGCATCTCATAATCCATGCATGTCTGAAATCCAGGCTATCCAAGAATCATGCAATTGCATGTTGGACATCAGCACAAATGCTGAATGTGATATTATTATTTGGCATACTTTTTTAAGTGATTATGCAGCAATATGTGAATGCTTTACAAATCTTGGTTATTTTAATATGAACATGGTGACCAATTGTTTTTAAATCATCAGTGATGATGTCTTAGCAAAGCAAGCATAGGCACAAGCATATATAAATATTTCAGGTCAGATGTTTCAGATGAGACTTTCATAACAATATCTTTAAATAATGAAAGATTCTGATATTACCATTTATGGGGTTACCCATGCCCTGGAGTGAGACAGAAAGGTTGGTTCAACTTAAGACGTTTAGACATCGTCTCCTTTTCTCTCCTCCCTGTCCCCTGTCTTTGTCAGCATTTATTTCTCTCAGATGGATTTGCTCCTGGTGACGGGGCTCTGTAGCATCCAAGTGTTTAACCAAGGAGTAAATTGCCGGTTACTTCCTGGCAACTTTCTGATCTCTGTGTCAAGAGGGAGTCAACGGTGTAGAACTGAGAGCAAAGAGCCGCTGGCAAAGGCTTTAAAACAAACTGTCTGGGTAAAGAAAGGGTAATGCATGTTTGTGTGGAGTAAAGTGTGTGCACATGTACACCGGCATTCAGGATGTGTGCATGTGTAGAAGTGCTGTATTGTGTTAGGATGGCACTCCATTTAACCTCACATACTTCCCCGCTTGTCCCATCCATTAAATGATGCACAGACACATCTCTCGCTCAGTCTTAGTGCAGCCATTGGTTGCCTGGTAACCGCCTGAGGACACTGCCAACCTGCACCGACTGAGGCCCATATGTTGCATCACCTGCAGTGGCCCTCCGTGTTTACCAGACTGTGCTCGAAGACTCTGTTCCTTGATGGAAAAATCTTGTGAGGTCAAATCAGGGCCAAGTAGCCTTAAGGGTTTCCAGCAGACACTGGGATTCAGACCAAATAGATATGTTGGACTGGTGGTCACATGATTTGAGAACAGACATGCTTGGGGAAGGTTGAGCACTTTTATCAAACACAGTTTTTTCATTTACTACCAACTGTGTGCAGTCATTTCCAGTCTATATCCTCCCAACCATTCAACATTTGTCAGACCCTGGTTATTTTGCTTCAGACTGGGCTTAGATAATCTGATATTTGAGTGTGTTTTACCCTGCCTACCTTACCTTAGAATATGTTGGAAAAGCTGGTGTGGCAACATTTAAAGTGGGGATGTTTTCTTTGATTTTATGGCAATGTGAAGAGATAACAGATCTACTCTTAATTTCTTTGATTTATTGTATGTATTGTACCAAATTGCCCACTGCCATTTTGCACCACCTGTCCTCCTTTTCTTTTTTTACAGCAAGTTGCACACAGATGTTAGGCATTCATCATTAAAATTTGCTAGCTGTTTTCAGTCACTATAAAATCTATTTAACTTGCATTTTGTTTTACTGATCACTTAAAGAAAATTAACTTATTTTGACTTGTATGCCTCTGTCTTGATTAAATATGTGGCTGATGCAAGAAACACTTTTGTTTGCTAGTGGATGCTAATTTAAGCTAGTATGCTAGTATGCTAACAGTACCATATCCACTGGGTCACAAATAAGGTGCTTATTTGGGTCTTTTCCATTATAATTAAGAAGCTTGGCTTTACTTGATTTGACTCAGCATGGCAGCCCAGAATGGCAGGGCATTTGCTTTTCCATCACAACCGAGCTACTTGTTTATGGGCGCGTCTAGAGCTGGTGACACAAAGTTTACAGTTGGTGACATGAAATAGCTGTGCTTTAGTAAGTATTGTTTGGTTAGAGGTTGGTCATTGTTTCCAATTCAAAGAGACTTCTTCTTCTTTGGTAATCTGACTGGTATTTAAAAGTTTGTTGCAGCAGTTGCAACTGCGCAGCTATGAGGCATCTCTGAATTATGACGAACAACTGTGACATCACCATGGCGCGCTTGTAGGTGGTGTGGGCGCGCTTGGGCTCCACTCCAGAGGATGACCACTCTGTGCACTGCTTGGTGTAGCATGGCATGACCACAGCCAAAATTGAGGGTGCATAATTCCACACAAAATTCTTGGATAATTCCAAGAGCGCCAGTAGTACAATGTGTTTAAATCTACTTCTCAGTGAGAACGCACCTTGTGCACTTATAATATTTAGTATTTCACACAGAAGTATGCGATTTGGAACACACTATTCCTCTTCAAAGCAAACTTGGCTTGGATGTTTGGTTCCAAATGCTTTGATAGCCGTTTTTAATATACCCCGGCAAAGATCGAATGCCTCTTTGTTTCTGCAGAACTTATCAAAATGATCCAGGTCTGAATGTAGCCCAAATCAAGTTTTTCTTTCAAATTTAAAATCTGGAATGTTACAATTCATCAAGGGAACAGAACCTGTACAGTAAAGAGAGATCACATGAAGCATCGTGTGAGATCATGTGGATTAGAGGGCTGCATTGGGATTGGGTCCCACTGGGTCCCGCGGGACCCAACGCAAATCTCACGGGAGCAGGTTTGAACTTTGCTGCGGGCGGGAACGGGCAGCTAAAAAAAAACACTGTAGGATCAGGATGTAGCCTAGCGACAGGATGATGGAGTCAACAAATTATGTAAAAAAGAAGCTCAAATGAGGTCTTTACAACAGAAAAAGAAAACAAGGCAAGTCTGAAAAGTTTTGTTTCTGCAGACAAGCTCTAAAGGAATAACAGATTAATATCTACTACTGAATACTAAATGGCGAGACAAGTACAGTTTCATAAATACCCGGTCTGTGTTATGGGTCCTGGAGATTTACAAATTAAGCACTGCTCATGAATCTCTATTAATAGTCTATAAAATGACGTGCTTTCAGGGTTTTGCGGGTGCAGGCGGTAGTGGACATACACATTGCAGGTGTGGGTGGGAGTGTAACACACACGTTGCAGGTGCGGGCGGTAATGGTCAGAAATTCAGCGGGCAGGAGTGGGATGAAGAAAACAGTCCCGCGCAGGGCTCTAATGTGCAGTATTACTCTTTTGGACACACAATAATTTGTAGCACTGATCTCCCTGGAAAGTAAAAGCAGGCTGCTAGGCTAATCCAAAGAGCATCTTTTGAGCAAAGCTTTTATCACCTAACAAAACTATATGTCCAGTTTGTAAAGAAAGGCTAAATGTATGACCTGACTGAAACCCAATCATTTTTTGTCAATTCCATTATCTTCATTAGTGGTACAATACATGACAAATATCTTTAATTTCATACCAGTTCTGATCAACACTACTATTTCCCACTGAGTTCCAGAGCTGCATTAATTGATATACAAGAAATAACAGTATTCAGGGTGCAATCTTCCCCCACAGCCAGCTGGTTCCCACCTACAACCTATTAGGAAAACATAGGGAGGAGAGTGCCAATGGAATCAAATCACTTGGAAGCTGTAACTCTAATTACATATTCTATAAAAACCCTGCTATTTAATGGTGGGAGATAAAATATTGACTTTGGTGTTTAGTCACCCTTTATTTATATCAGATATCAGATATGACTCATAGTATACTGATCTCTGTCATTGTCAGAAAATCCACTTCTTAGTCACTGTACATCTGTCAGTACAAAAACAGAATACTGGTTTACTCAGTGGTAACTCACCCTCATTAAGAACAAAGTCAAGACTCTGCTTTAGATGTGGCTTCTCAGGCTTACCCTCATGCAGACCTTTGTTCTCTGTCATTTGCATTTGCACCGTAGTACTTCCCAAAGGCAATTTCAGCCTTCTGCTGTCGCTTCCTTGGGTAAAAGACTGGACTTGAAAAGGCGTATTTGGTTTAGAAGATCTGTGTTGATGTGTTACAAAGGAGCAGTATTTTGCATGTAAACAAAATGAGTCTAAATGGATGTGTATCAACCCACATGAAAACAGTCTGTTGGTGTTTGCCTTTTAGCCACCATAATGAATCCCTTGGATGAATTGGCAGTGCAGTGGCGATGTATCTGTGAATGGTGTGAATGTGAGGCTTTCTTTGCTATCAGCATCAATAGACTTGCTGCATCCAATTACGTTTCCAATAAATGGCCTGAACGAGAAGATTCGCTTGTTCAAAAAGGTTTCTTCCTGTTTGTTTGTATACACAGTGCAGCTTATTTCATTATCAAGGAATTTATGTTGTGACAAATGAGAGGCACAGACATGAGGGTTAGGGGAGTTATATGTAGTCTTGAAAAATTATTTTAATAATTCTCACTCATAGTTTAGTATAACTGTGACAACATTGTCTGTGTAAACACAGATCCTGGCCTCTGTCTGTATTGAGTTTGAGTTTATTTAACAGGACAGCGTGCAGTGTCATTAATTATTTACAAAAATAAAAAGATGGCTGCACCAGATTTAGCGTAACACTAATTTCCATCTGTAGTCCTCACATTAAAGACAGACATGTACAGAGTGCTATAAACAGAGTAACATATGTAAGATACAGGTGCCGCGTATGATGACAAATAGGAGGCATTTGCTGTAAAATGCATACTAAAGTGAATACATACAACAATCCTCAATCATCAAAATACAGTTAATGAGTACACAATAAGTCCATTAAATGCAGTATTTTATTCAGTCATTACCTTGTTTAAAGTGCCTATACACTCATGTTACATAATTAAATGAGGTTCATATTACAAGTCCTGGTATCTGTTATATGATGCTCATACAGGTAACCTTTGAAAACTAGAGGCACACTTAACCTCAGTGCAGACAGCACTGGCTGCTAAGTATCCAGTCTTTGACAGTGCATGAGAAACTGTGGTAATCTGATATATTTTTCATATTGTCTGGGAGCCTATTTCATTCTTTGGTAGCTTTGTAGGAGAAGGCTGACTGGGAGAAGGCAGACCTTCTCTGTGGAATTCTGCAGTCACCTCTGGATGCAGACCTTAACGTTCTGCTCAGTGACTCGGAGCAAGGCTGAACAAAGTTCTTCAAGGAGGGTGGGGCAGCATCATGTAAGATTTTGTGTACCAGACGGACATCAGAATACACGATTAGATTGTTGAAGCTTAGCATTCCATATTTCTCAAGTACATTACAATGATAGTGCCGGCACGGCTTCTTGTCAAGGATTTTTAGAGCCTGGTTGTAGAGTGGTCTAAGTGGGTTCAGGACAGACAATTTGGCCTGAGACCAAGATGACGAGCAGTATAGTATGTGAGACATAATCATAGCATTTATGTAAGATTATGCAGCTTCAATTGATAGTGAGTTCCTGATGTGGCGGGAATTAGCAATGTTAAATTTCAGCACACGGCACACTTTTTCACGTGTTTTTTAAAGCTGAGTTTGGGGTCCAGAATGACACCCAGATATTTAAATTCCTCCACATTTTTAATGACCTGGCTACCTACAACAATGTTGGGATAGTCGCTTTGATTACATTTGTTTGAGAAGAACACAGTGATGGTTTTCTCTGTGTTCAACGTAAGGCATGACTGGTTAAGCCACTCTGATATCTTCCCCATAGCTGTAGATAATTTAACTGCAGCTAGATTTGAGTCTGTCCCATGCGCAAAGATGACCGTGTCATCAGCGTACATCAAGGCCTCCACGCCGTCACAGATGGATAGTAGTCTGTTGATGTACAAGCTGAAGAGTAGCGGCCCCAAGACTGACCCTTGCGGCACACCTGTGGTACAGGCTCTCTGGGAAGATATTTTATCCTTGATCCTTACACACTGGAAATGGTCTGTAAAATACAATTAAACCATTTAATAGTAGTTGACAAGAATTTAAAGTTTAACAGTTTAATCTGTAGCATAGAGTCGTTAACAGTGTCAAATGCCTTACAGAGGTCCAGATAAACAGCGCCAACCAGGCCTCCCTTGTCAAGACTAGATTTTATAGCTTCTAAGAAGTAACAACATGCAGTTTCAGTGGAGTGTTTTGCTCTGACGCCGCATTGCATCAGGTGCGGCAGGTTTTTATTGTTTAAATGTTCAGTTAACTGCTCAGCTTGTTGGGTTTTCTCACTGTGTTACTGACTGCCATCATTAAACAGTAGTGCAGAGCTTGCAGTTATTCACTTTACAGGTCAGGACTTAACATGGCAGCTTCCTTCTTCTGCATTAGTCTGTGACTAGAGGTGTTTCAATTCCATTTTTCTCTTCCTGATACCAATTCCGATACCAGCGTTGGATTGATACCAAGCCGATCTAACATCAGTGTAAACTCTCTGGACTGACTGTCCTGTACAAGACCAGCAGATAACTTTAGCCCTACACTGAACTCAGAACATGGCTCAACAAATAGGATCATAATGTACAGCCTTTCTGTGACCCCTACTTTTTTCCCTGCTGATAATTGTGGGTTTGACAGCTAAATATTAAAATAAAAATGACTCAGAGGGCCTCTCTCTATGTTGTTGAATTGAGGCAGCATGATGTAACGATGATGGAACAGCCTGCCATTGGCTAACAGCCCCTCACTAAGGGAAAACAATGTGACAGATTGCAATCGATCTAGCTGCAATACGATTTATGGATCAAAAGTTATTTCAATTTTAATAGCCTGTGTCACTTCTTGTGGTATACGACAATGCTGGTCTAAAAAGGTTTGAACAAATACATACATGTGAATGTTACGCTGCCTCCAAACTTTACTGCTGCAGTGGCTCTTTTGTTAGGTTCTGAAAAGAACTGAGGAGTTTACAGTTTATAATGCAAGCATATAGCATGGCTAAATGAAACCAAATGGTATCAGATCAGTGCATAAAAACATGTACCCACTGTTACTAATACCTGCATTTTAAACAGTATTGGACATATTTTGATACTGGTATTGGAGTTGGAAAAACTCCATATGTAACAGTCATTTAAGTAATTTATGCATCTCAACGAGATACCATAAGGACTTCACGAATGTTGGCATTAGCTCAGCTGTAAATGTGAATGGGAACACAGTGAACACAAACATGACCTAAAACACCACATGTGGAGTCTTGATCCAATCAAATCAGGCCATTTTAAACTCCCCATGCTTGGGATGGCCAGGGAAAGGATGTAATCCCCCTTCACTTGAGGATTCACCCCCTGCTTGTCTAATTGTACAGTGCACTTACAGTAATGTCATGATATTCACTCTCTTGATAGGAAAGTGTCCATCTTTTTGAATGTGATAGACAGTGCTTCTGCTGAGAGTCACGTCTCATTTCATAACTGCAAGAACATTTACAAGCTGGACTGAAAAATCCAAACCAAAGAAGTAGAGATGAATGTTTCTATCAAGTTTGATGATCTCTAAATTTCTGTCGGAGTAAACAAGTAAACAAATAGATAATGTGTATTAGGCTTTCAGTGGGCAGTGATATGCTGTATCTGCTTGCTCTGCATGGATTTGTGTGCTCTCACTAGCCTGCGTAAGATCCCATGACCCAATTGAGGATTTGTAAGAATCTGGCCATCCTACTTACATGATATTGAGTGTCAAGGGTGATGGATTTCCTTTCAATCTAATCCCACTTCATCCAAAGTAATATTTGCACTGACTTTGTGTCACAACTTCAGCAGTGCAACACCATATTCCAAGCACTTATGGCTTTCATTTCCATATTGGATTATAGGTTGATAGTGTGGGTTATCTATTTTAACTCAAATGTCCAGACAGAAAGATTATTTGTGCTATTTTGAGTTTTATTTTAGTATAATCTGACCCACACAATGTCTGGTGCTGCTCTGCAGTTTCTCTGTGTCCTTATGCCCACTCTTGACATACTGGGCATTGACACGCATTGGCTAAAACCCATGATAGAAGCACTTTAATATAATGACATAGCAATATTATTATTGAATGTGGATGAAGCCGCTGTGGTACTTCATGTCACTGACACTATTCTGGGTACAGTATGTCCAAGATGACACAGATTGTGTTCAGAATCCCTTTATTCCCTGTAACTCCTGACATAAACTTCAAAGGATTCATAAAAGGGCATTTTCAAGCAACTTCATATCCCATTAAGCACTGTGATAAATGCTGTGTTTTCTACAAATAGAATCCTGATGTCTAAGGTTTCCTTTTGTCTTCGTGTCAAGTACCTACAAATTACTTTTATATGACTGTGATTCAGGAAGAATGGTTGTGTCAGTGAGTTTGATGGTGGGATTGGTTCCTCCAGGGGATTTCTGATTTAATCTGAAGGCAATACAATGTATCAATGAGCATAAAGAGATTAATTTAAATTCTTCTCATTTGTTTCCACTCTTGAATGCACTGGAATAATTGGACACAATGTTCAAGTGTAGTTTCCTAACTATAACACCCTGTAAAGAATCTAATTATCACAACAAAACAGTCCTCATGTGGGCACATTTTTTATGTATTCATGATCACTGCCTTACTTTTCCATTCAAGGCCTGATCACTTGTTCCTCCAACAGTCAATCATTACCAATTGTGGATGCAGTATAAGTAAGAGTTTTAGTAAAGTTAAGGGACTCTTTAAAGAAAATCAGCCATCTGTTTGAATTTCAGCTGCTCTTATTTTTTGCCTCTTGAGACTTTTTTCATTTGAATAATAAAGTCAGAATTCTGACTTATTTCTCAGAATTCTGACTTAAATCTCAGAATTCTGACTTTTTTCTCACGATTGAAAAAAAAAAATTCGTCTCAAAATTTTTTTTTTCGGTGGCCTTAATACTCCTCCGTACCATATAGACTGCCCCTTTGTTAGGGTTTTTGGTGATATTTTAAGTGTGCTGCTAAATTAATCTATAGCTGCCTTTTGACAGCAAGAACTTTTCCCAGGAAGCAGGAACCTTTCAAAAATGTTGTGGTCCTCAACTGCAATAACCAGAGTCTAAATTTAGTTTTGCGGTTAAAAAAAAAAAAATCCATGCCTTAAAAAGTTCTTTCTCAGGGTTTAGTACTTTTCAAGAGTTCCAGAACTATGGGGGCGAGGCTGCAGTGCTAAATGTTTCTGATTGGAAACTAATCTTAATCTTAAGTTTAATATTTCTAATTGATTATAGAGACAGTGTCCATCCCCCGACCAGACCATAACTATACATCATTGGTTCCCAAACTGGGGTATCGGCACCCCTAAGGGGCACCAAATACCTCAGAGGGGGTGTGGGGCCCAGTTGTTGTCAAAATTAGATGTTCATTTATTCTTTTTAATTCACGACAGTGTAGAAGGGTCATCCAAAAGATAAAAAAGAGGATTATTAAATTTTGAGGAAAAAAGTCAACATTTTTAAGATTTTAAATTCTTATATTTAACAGGAAACCAAACTCAGAATATCTGAGCCTAAACATTCAAAAATTTACCAAAAAAGCCTAAAAATTTTAAAATTTAAAGAGCTGTCAACTCTGAAATCTTAAACTCAAAATTTTCAAGTTTTTTAAGTCCTGAATTCATTAAACTGTGAAGTCAAAAATTTGAGAGAAACCAATTGTAAAAAGCTGTTGGATAACTCCACTTTGCAGAAATTCAAATGTGTTTCCTTCTGATCAGTCCCAGATAAAAGTACAGTTTCAAAAAAAGCTCTCAACTGCAGGACTTGTGCAAGGAACACAGCTTCATCTGGTATATTTTTTCCTCACATTTTTTTTTCCTTCTTTTTGAAAATTTATGGATACTCTCTATTTCTTATTTTCTATAGAGTGGCACTAAGGATGAGTGATTTGGATAACCTCCCAGTCTTTCTAAGAGCTTTAGGATCTGATTTAGAAAATGGAAACACAAGGCCACAGGAACCATTTAGTCCCTGGAACTAAAAGTTCCTGCTACTTTTGATAGAAAAGCATCATGCTTTTTTTTTTTATAAAAGCTTTTTTCATGGCAAAATTTCACACTAAAATGCTGTAATTCATGGTTACAATGAGTAAGGTGATGGTACATAAGACAATTCTTCTCCCAGATGTATAGGAACAGCTCAGTAAAGAGGTCAGATGTACTGCTTAGTCCAAAGGGGTTGCCAAAATCAACCCAACAGTATTTATAATATGATTTTGCATGAGATAAAATACCCTAAAAGGTTTTATATCCATGCACTGAGCCACTGCCAAAGATGCCTCATGTCCAAGAAACTGTGAGTAAGAACATATTGAGAGCCATAATGCAAATATATGTGTAGGAAATCTGAACACATTACAAGAAACTGAGCGTGTGAACAGACCTATGGATGAGTAATTAAGATAAACAACATTGAAGAAGAAGGCTTAAGAAAGCAACACTGACAAGATTTCTCTCTTATCCTCTTATTAACAGCCCTCTCTCTCCTTCTATGTCTAGTTTTCTCTCTATTTAATTTGTCTCTCCCAGAGCAGTGCCAATGTGCTGCAGTGATTGCCATTAAGACGTTATGGTTTTCAATAACTTTTTATAGAGTTTGGGCATCTGAGGCCTATTTTCAAAGTGAGCTGATGAGACATCAGTGATGTGCAGGAAGTGCACTGTAATCATGTTAACTTTGAGAGGTTGAAGCTCAGTGGAATGGGTCAATCAATTTCTACGGTACAATAGGGGGGTTGTTTTTGGCAATAGAAAAACAGATGGGACACGTCATATTTACATATCAAACATGCAAGCCGCAGCCTGGGGAAATATTCAGAATATCAAATTAAGTGCCCTCCCAAAAGAACATTGTCTAAAAAAAGATCAAACCGGAAAAGTTGTATTATTCTCTGTAGCTTTGAGGTTGTCAAAAAACTTGATAAATGCTGAAAGCTGTCATTTACTGAGACACTCATACATCACATCGTAGGTTTGATTAGTTTGTAAAGAATCAAAGCCGTGTGCGGAGTTTGACGGAGATGAATGGATGTGTCAGTCATGAGAAAGGATTCCATTCAAAGTCCAGATTAAAAAAAGAAATCACAGTATTGCTGTAAAACTAATGTCACTGTTGTGTTCCTTGTCAACAGCTTTTATTGTTTACATTTTTAAAAGATGTTTTATTCTCTAGAACAGAAAATGTGTTTTATCGAGAAGCTTCTTTTCAATTCAGCCTCTGGAGCAGAATGTTAAGGTATGGATAGATTGACACAGTTTACAGGCTGCTGAGCAACTGGATAATGGAGCAAAAGAGGAAATAATAATGTAACTAGACACAGACAATGTTTTGGTCTTATGAACAAGTAAAATTCAAGTATGAACATTTTAAGTACTTCAAAAGCTATTGCATTTCCTGCTGCAATACCTATTTTAGTTACAGATCATTTTCTCTGTGAATATGCAAAGGGACATTTTAAAAGCAAATGCATACATGCTGTTCATGAACCAAATATGACTTTTCATTGCAAAACAAATGATGTAATTTAGAAACTTTGTTAAAGAGAAGAATAGAGAAGGTGATGGGAGCAAATCTCATAAATGAGGACACAAGTAGGTCACTTAATCAACAAAGTAATTTCTGCTCAGGGGCAATGTTGCACCTTACATCAGTAGTTTTTTTTCATCTGACTCTAATGAGCTAATTACTGACTGAGTCCAAAGCAGCAATTGTTGACTCATTGTTATTTTGAAGTTAGCACAGTTTGGATTTTTTCCCCCCTGTTGTTTGTTTGGTTCTTTAAAAAGAAGGTAGACCTGAGGAAATGGCAAGTGAGTAGAGTTACACAACATATAGGAATTCATTATCTGTTTAACTACACTTAATACCACAGCAGAGAGAGCTGTTACACTGATGACCCACACAGCTGTTACCTCCAGACCCCACAGCATCTGTGTGCACCACGTTCTGTCCACACCACACAACCTGAGCCGACTGTGTCCAAGCTGGTCAGTGCTCACGCTTCCACAGCCCACACTACAGTTTGTCTGGCTTGTCCCAGAATCCCCACTCTGCTTTGAAATACACAAAATTTTTCATCATAGGTGCCAGCATGCTCATCATCCCAGACAGGAAGTGAGACAAAAGAATGCAAAGAGCAAAGTAAAACAACATATAGAGACTGATGATCACATACCCTATCACTATAATAACATCATGTCAAGACAGGAGCTGAAAGAACAGTTGGTCAGTCTTTGTGAGGTGAGTAACATGTTTGTATGTTCTCTTTCATCCTGCATAATCTTGTGTACTCATGAATAAAGCTGCTCTGAGCTGTGGTCAGCTTCAGGATATGGTGAGCTGTGAAATGGAGTAAAGCCACAGTGCAGATGGATTGTACACAAAGATCAAGATACTTGGCCTGCGACCTGTTCAGTGCAGATACTGAGTGTGACAGCATAGCCCAGAGTGAAGTATAACTGTTTGACATTGGTTATAAAAGTAGTATATAGGTGTTAAAAAAAATGCACGGTTTGAACTCATTTGACCTAACAACACAACTAGATTTTAATCTTGCCCAGATTTACTGTTTCTCATCAGGCAGATACATCTATCAAGCTAAAATATTTGTGATCAATCAATTTTGATTTAATTTAAAATAGGACCCTATGATTAATATCAGGTGATTTTATGCACAAATTTCACATAAAAACAGAAGTTTCTGCAATTTGATTACTGACAGATCTCTGTACTTAATACAAAAAACAAACTCTTTTAACAAAATGAACCAAGACCTGCATTTCACAACAGTTACATTTTTAATGTCATTTTGTCTCATTATTTAAAATTAAGGGCCCCTGATTACCTTTAAATTAGGTACATAGTATGAACAACTGTAGTAAACATATTGATTTTAAAACAGCAAACATTTTCAGTAACAAACATTTCTACTTCCCCATGCCCTCTGATCACTCTAAAACACCAATGTGGACTTTTTCCTGCAACCCTTTATGTTCATGATCAAAGTTTTGACCTGTTTTCCCACTTATAAGTTTTTTTTTTTTGTTGAACTTATGTACACATGTGGACTTGAACAGATATTTCTGCTTTATATCTGCTTCATACTTATAGGGGCCTATTAATGTGCCATATAGTTCATTTGTAGTTTAATTCTTAAATTAGGAGATTTGAACCTCCTAATTTTTCAAGGACAGAAAGCCGAGGGCCAGACATGGATCTTTTTTTTGACATCATTCAAATTTCTGGGATGTTCACATGTATATACACAACTTAACAAATTTATTAGACCACCACCCAAAGTAAGGTTTATGCCACAGCTGCCCTAAAATAACAGCATTGGTAATTACCAAAATCATTTTTTATGTTTCTGCAATGGTTAATACACCAATATGTAGAAGCTCTTTAACCCAAATGATATTTTTAATACTAAAATATAATTATAGTTGTTATCCATGAATTTTCAAATGTACTGATTTACAAAAAAACTGAAAAAAATAGTTAAGCACATTAATATTTGTTGATTAATATGTCAAATTATAGTTAATTACTTTCATTCCTGAAGAGAAAAATGAGTTTTAGTGGTTGAATGTTATGTTTGATTCATTTCTGACTTCTCAGAGAAGCCCAGTAAGCTGGCTCAAATTTGGGTTTAAAAAGGTGAATTCAGTTTGAAATCCCTCATTCCTGTTCAAAATGGTAAAACGTGGAGAGCTCACTGAAAATGAGAGTCCACATTAAAGCACTTCATGATGCTGGATGGTGTCTGAGACAGGTGGTCTAATAACTTTGTTTAGCACTGTATATATATATATATATGTATGTATGTATAGACACACACACAAACACAGTATGGCCTAGTTAGCCTCTTTAGACAGGATTTACTTGCAACTAATCTAAATAGGTGAGGCATAAATATACTGTCCTTGTATCAGGTGGCAGTTTTCCGCATTTTTTTACATTTTTAAGTGGATGCCAAATTTTTCAAGACTGGAACATTCATTATAAATATACATTCTAGAGCCAGACCAATTGATCGGCAGGCTGATTAATCTGGCTGATTATAGTGTATCACAGATTAATCAACATCGGCCAATATGTTGCCGATATATTAACTTTTTTGCTGCGTGGGGATTCTGTCACTTCGCTCCTGTCGCTCTGCTCCTGTGTGTCCCTGCTGAACTCAGCCTGAGTGCCTGGCCCCTCCCCCTCACACACAAGAGAGTGCAGCAGCAGCTCTCCCCCACTTACTCACTCAGCTGCAGCAGAGAAGAAGACAAAGACCAGAGAAATGGTGAGAGAAACTGCCTTTTTTTTACTCCATGGTAAGCTGTGACTTTAGAAAACAATATAACACTACACTTTAGTGCCCCATGACAATAACGTTCTCGCGGAAACACGCTGTTAGGGCATGTCAAGGAGAGCATGCTAGTTTTTTTTTACGCAAGTTTTAGAGAACGTATTACGGCGTTGCAACATCGTCTAAGTCACATCTTTGTGAAATAAACAATGATAAATGCAACCGTTAATTCACACGTCCACCATTATCTAATAGAAGACTATTACACAGCGTTTTAAAGTTGTGTAAGTTGCATCTTTGTAAAATAAACAAAGATAAAGGATATCAGCTTTTTTTAGCCCCCAATATCGGTATTGGCATTGGTCCCAAAAATCCCATATCGGTCGGGCTCTAATACATTCAACATGACTATTTATGGATTGTCCACAATATCTGATCAAACCCTGAGATTATTTCACCTGACCTGGGATCAGTGCAAAGTCCAGAAAGAGAGAGAGAGAGAGGAGGATCCTGCTGAGATGTTTCCCTGACTGCTGTGCTATTAGCCTACTGCTCAAAGAGCTATAAACCTTCACCTACTGAGTGAAAACTTGACCAAGCACATGTCTGAGCCACAACAGTTGTTCTTCTGCATGTCAGTTCTCTCTGTATCCCCCTGACATCCCAGCGCACGCCACAAGGTGGCACATCTCTGTGCGTAATTATGCCTTTTAGCGCTGCACCAAGACCAAAAATGACAATCTCTCATGTCATAGGATAGCCTGTGTCCAGGTTAGGATTTATTTTTTTAGTTATACACAATTAGTTTTATCGTTATGAGAGTCATTTTTACCATTTTTGATGAGACCTGGAGTCAAAGTAGGATTTATAAACAATGTCCCGTTTAAACGTAAGTGATCAAGACCATAATTGAACGTCTCGTTGACGTAAAATTAAATTGTATGTAAATAAATGTAGTTGATATTAGTTTGGCATAATAGATTCTTTATAATGAGGGATTAAATCAGGCTGACATTGAACTGAATCACCAAAGCAAGATATGTCTGTGTTTGGGGCCGACGGACAATTACGCAGGGAGAGTGTGTGTCTTTGCAGAGTTGAGGTGATGAAGCAGTCTGCTGTGCATCTTTTTACGATGCTCCTCCTTGCTCTAAAGAGAGCTCAAAGTACCATAACTTACTCATTTATTGCATAGTAGTACAACCTTTTCTTGCTATAATTATAGAAAGAGCATGGTAAGTGACAATTTGTATTTGAAACACCTAAAAGGGTAAATATTAAAAATGAATATATCTAAAAAAATCTTTTTCCCAAATGTCTTGCGGGCCAGATGACACCTGCTGGTGGGCTGAAAGTGGTCCGCGGGCCGCCATTTGGGGATGGCAGTAGTAATGTATCTTTATTATTTTTTATTTATTGCAATCTTGATTTTGATGAATGGAGAGGTTAGACTAGAGCAAATTTTTATTTCAAAGGACGCTCTTGTAATGAGCAGCCTCATAACAAGAGGGTAAGAGGGTGGGAGTGAGTATAAAGAGAGCAGCTGTCCTGCTTAAACCTCATGAAGTTCAGACAGCTTATACTCTTTATTATAAATCTAATATGGGACAGAGACTAAAATCAGAGTATCAATGGAGACATGCAGGAGAGGACTTTTCCCTCTTTATTTGTCCATAAGCGTCTGTATCAGACAACACTTGTGCTACTTCAGTTAGAACAAGATAAAAGTGGTATTTTCATCCGTGAATGATCTCATACAGAAGTTTTATATGGATAAAGATGCAGACGTAGTTGGCAAATTAAGGCATGAGGCCTGCTCTGGTGTAGTCTCTGACTCACATTTGTCCACCCAGCTGAGAGAAGTGTGGAAGCTTTCAGCAACTGGAGGAAGCTGTCAACAGGTGAGCTGGGGAAATTTCAAAATAAAAGCATAGCTTGAAGCATTGATGATAGATCCACATTTTGACTTTCTATCAATCTGACTGGATAATTAATCAACCAATTGATGTATCAATAAACACTCACTGACCACTTTATTAGGTATACCTATTCAATTGCTTGTTAACACAAATAGCTAACCAGTACACTTTTGCCCAAAGTCTGGTTCCATTTTGTTCAGTCTGAATGCAGCAGGCGGTCTCAGCAGCCAGTGAAGTGGATTCTGGCCCAGTTTGAATGAGATGTTAATTCACATGCACCCCAATATGGAACACAAAGATGCGTTGGCTATATGACGTCAGTGCAAAACTTCCTCAGCATGGCAGATTGTTCACATATTTTCTTGATAAACAGTCCGAATAAAGTCAACCAATTGTCTGTAATGACTGACGTTAAAGATGACCAGAAAGGTAACAAACGTCTCCTGTCACCTCAAAAACCATTGTATATGCACGGTGCAGACCTATTTCATTCTCTGAGCTGCACATAGATGCATAACTACAAAGAGAGGTATTGCTGGCTCCTAAAAAATGGTTTTACTAACATACATTGTGCCAGTGAATAAACTTGTAACACATAAACAATCTATTCTCAGGTCATGACCAGAGTGGGTGGCATGGAAGCTTCTTCTTCTCTCTTCTTCTTGGTGGGTTTGCAAGCCAGCCATGTGCATACCACCACATCAAAAGAATCACACACACAAGTGGGCTCAGGCACAGAACGATGTTACTAATGTGAAAGCAAGTCAGGGGGCAATCATGCAGCAGCACAGTTTGAAAAAATCATGTCTAATGTGAAAGCACCCTTGATTTTTAAAGTTTTGTGTAGGTTCACATTGATCAGACCAGCCACTTTGCATGTAGTTGCTGTAATAGTTGCTTCCTTAGTATTTGTACCAGTAATGTTAAAGGGCAACGATTCAGAACACCTGATAAAACGGTCACAAGTTCTTCCAATGTTGTACTCAATATCAGCACTCAAGGAGTGTGTCGTGTCAAAGATTATTTGCTCCAACTTTTGTATAAACCCAAATATCAGAAACATTGATCTTGTTATACTGTCAAGAGTGTCCTTAGAAAGAGATTAAAATCTCACCTTAGACCATACAGAACAGTACCATCTGGGTGCAGTCGGATCATTCTGTTTTTCACAGTGACACCGTGGACGAATGATTTCTTGTCATTGAGGAAGTAGGTGTCTGGGACCCAGAGCTGATCAGCCACCCGGTTATCTAAGGTCAGGTTGAGCGGGATCTCAGAGTAGGACAGCCGCTTGTCTCGCCAGGCTTGCTGGAAGTACATCGTCAATGTGTAGTCCTGTAAGTGCACAGAGAGGGAGCAAAGAAGGACAGAGCGGGATAAGGGAGGGAGGGAGGGAGGGAAAGAGCCAGGACATCAGAGAGGAAGTAGACAGACAAAGAGGAGAAAAAGGGAGAAAGGGAGAGGGACAAAAGAGAGTAGAGATGGAGAGAGGGTTACCCCAAAAGCAACCATTTTACACAGCTGCTCTGTTATACATTTTCACTGCATGCTCTCAGATTAGACCAGACTAGGCTTCAATATTGGATGAAGCTCACTTAAAAGCAAATGGAACAGTAGCACTACAGGCCAAAAAACTCTCTGTACAACGCAACGGGGAATATCTCTCTTTTTATAGAAACATGAGGTTGAAAGAGAAAGTGTGAAAAGTGTGTGTGTTTGAGTCAGAAAGGGGAGAAGAGGCAGATGGTTGTGTGTCTAAGTTTGGAGTCTGCTAATACATGATAAAAAATGTGTATTTGTGTGGATGTGTGGCTTGCTCAATTGACTTATTGTGCATGCTTGTGTGTTTTTGTGACGCACGCACAAACGCATGGAGAAGAGAAGATAGAGAGCAAGAGAGATGACATGTTTCCGACAAATGAAAATAACCTCCAAGCAACCTCAAAAATCTGTTTTACAGAATATCTCCTACATGCTCTATTTGCTTTGACAGTCGCTGTCTTTCTGGGATTAAGCCTTGTTTGTGAAATGGGCCTCGATATGTATTACTCGAATAACATATTCACCCATTTTCTTCTGTTTCTCGTCCAAGAACCAGGACAGTAAACCATCCTCTCGCATCACATCAAGTCATGCACAGACAGCAAGGAGTCTTTGAAGGGACGGTATTTGTCTAATTTACATAGAAGGCTCAGACATCAAAGTGTAATGGACATAATATGCACATCTTTCACTGTCTACATGGGCAGTGTAAACAGCTTTTTGATAAGTTTAGAACTGCCACCCTTTATGCACAGGATAGATGGCAAACAAACCTCTTATTGCAGCAGTATTCCTGAGGACAGGCTGGTTACATTTCCTTAGAACCTCTAGATATCTTGTAAAGAAAAGTTTGAAACTGTTTGAATGTCGGATGGGCTGTTTGTTTGTCTGACTACCTGTCTGTCTGTTCATGTTTCTGTTGCAATCACAGCACTGAGTTCTTGTGGATAAGTCGCATTAAGGGTATGCACATCTGAACACTGTCATTTTACTCAACTCTTCCTTGCAGAACTGCTCAAGCTCTGTCAGGTTGGGATCAGGTGTGCTCTTCAAGTCCAACCACAAATTCTCTTTTGGATTAAAGTCTGGGTTTTGACTCAGCCACTCTAAGACATTCATCTTGTTGTCTTTAAACCATTTCTGTGAAGCTTTCGCTGTATGCTTTGGTTCACTGTCTTGCTGGAAAATAAATCTTCTCCCCTGTTGTAGTTCTCTTGTGGATGGAATGAGATTGTCCTTCAGAATTTTCCTATATTTTGCCGCATTCATTTTACCCTCTACCATTGCAAGCCTTCCAGGGCTGACTGCCAAGAAGCATCCTCACAGCATGATGCTTCCACCATCATGCCTAACAGTGGGGATGGTGTGTTTGTGGTGATGTACAGTGTTTGGTGTCTGCCACACATAGCATCTCAGTTTGTCAGGAATCCAGGCAGATTTACACACCTAATATATTCCCTCCATTTCTTGATGATGGATTTAACTGAACTCCAGGGTATGTTCAGTGTCTTGGATACTTTTTTGTATCCATATCCTGACTTACTCTTTCCAATTACTATTTCTCTGAGTTGCTTGGAGTATTCTTTTGTCTTCATGGTGTAATGGTTGCCAGGAATGCTGATTAACCACTGGCTGGACCTTCCAGACATAGGTGTCTTTATACTGCAACCATTTGATATGCATTTACTGCACTCGGGTGATCCCTAATTCACTAAATGTGAGACTAACCCTGTACCAATTGCTAGGACCTCTGTTGAATTAGGTCAGTCACTTTAAAGGGAATAAATATTATACAGTCATTTAATTTATCCTACATACTTTTACTGAATTAACATTACTTTGTAGAAATCTGTTTTCACTTTGACATTAAGGATCTGAATACTTTATATAGTTCCTGTAGTACCAGTACAGCTTTCAAGGCTGAAAACTGGTGACACAACAGGAAATCATCTGTAGGCCAGATCATTTCATTTCATTTGTCTACAAAGGCTGGGTGAGACTTTCACAGGATTCTACACGTGAATTGGGAACCAAAGCCCCCCCCCGCTGTCTCAATCAGGAGGTAACACTTATTGCTTGAAGTTTTCACTGTTAAATTAAAGGTTCTCTTGTTGTTGTGCTTTAGTATGGTGAAATAATGAAAGGTCGCTCTGAATTATTTAACAAAGACACCACATCTGTTAGATATGAAAACAAATCAAAATAAAGGATAACTTAGCAGGTTCTTTAACATACTAGTGTTCAAATCCTCATACAAATCATCCAGGCCATCAGTTCTTATACTCAGGGTTGAACTGTATGCACAAGGAAAAATTTTTTAGCTGGCATGACAGAACACACCACGACCTGCAACACATCCTGTAGGTTAATATTTCATAAACATTTCAAGCAAGTTTGATTACTTGCAGTAAAACTCCCTGATGCTCAATTTAGGACAGGATAAAACAGTCAAGCCAGCAGTCAGATGCTCATGCAGCTCACTGAAGTAAGACGCCTACCAATCATCCACAAGAAACTAAGTTAAATAAGTTGCTGTCGTAGGGAACTTTTTTGTGTCATGACTGGCACATCCGCTTCCTTGCAAAGAGGCTGAACATGCATTTTTGAAAATGCCCGACGGTTATAAATCTGACATCCTATTGCACCTTGGGAACTTGAGGCTTGGATATTGACTGGATAGAGTCAGGGAAACAGGAGCAGCTCTCAGTGAAGAACTTGTTTGACTTTAATAGGTTTTGTCATATTGCTGTTTGTACCTTATTTGGCTTGGGGTGCTGACAACTATGGGTTTAAAAGTTGAGTTTTTCTAAAGCAATAAACAATGGCAATTCTAGCGCTCAGCTCTGTAATTGGACTTGGAATAGAGCGATCTGAGTTAATCCAGGGTAAAACGTTACATAGGGTTGACAAAACTTCCATTTTGATTGCTTTTACAATAAAAACCTGTGCGTTTGGGTTCATTTGAAGAAAAGCATTTACAGGGGGAATGTCTTCTTTAATGAGATGTTGCCACATAAATGAGGCAGTAGGTTGCTAAATGAAAACATAAAAATGGCAGAGCAAATCTGTACTATTTCCCTCACATGAAGGAAAAAGAACCCAGCAAACAACTGTAGGGGTCTGATATCTGGCTGGCTTTATTTTAGCACCAAAGGATCACTGGCTGCACGTGCTGCCTTCCCCACACTTCAATCCCTGCTTGGTGGTTATGTAACAGCTCACGCTCCACTCTCTCTTCAATGCTGTGCACAACAGCACATGTGGCTATGAGTCTCCTCAAACACACTGATTCTCCTTTAACAAACATAATATTTCCTTTCACATATAAGAGGCTGTAAATATGGGTTTACTGGCCACAGGTGAGTGACATGATATGATGTAAAAAGGACAATGCAGGCCATATCAATGGCCAAAGCACAAAACCTCCTATCCGAAATCTTCTGCTCATAGTATTGTTAACACATAATATTGTAATATAGTCCAAAACAGTGTATTATGTATAGGGTATCCTGAACAATAAGCATCCTGCAAGAAAACAGCAAATGTTTTTTTTTATTTTTTCCTCAAAAACGTGCATTTTTCAGATAAGAGGTTTTGCATTTCAGCCATCAATAAGTCAATCTGGCCTCTCACACATATTTATAGTTTATAAAACTTCCTGTGACTCTTCATTTTTATCATTTTATCCACCAATATCGACACTTTATAAAGCTTTATTATTATGATGGCGCATTAATAACACCCATCCTCTGCCCTAAGTACAAAAAAATAAACATTACAAAGTAATTACAATTCTTCTGCATCTCCATGCGAGATCCAACATGAGCCCTGCTTTGGAGAGCTGTCATAATCCTGCTCTGACCCTCTCCCTCTGCATTTCTGCCAAAAAAAAGCAATATTCATCCTCGACATGGTAATGACTCGGCACCATCTCCATTCATGTGGATGAAGTGTGATGCCCCACACTGATTTAACCTCTGCTTATATTCATAATAGTCACAATAAAGTCATATTTCCAGACTTTAACATGCCAATGATTTTTTTTTAGACACACAGAGGTAGAATAGCTTCCCTGATCACTGGAAAGATTGTATGTGACATCACTGCTGTTTCATGCCATATGCACAGCAACACAAACATTAATGTAACACACACAGATAAGCGAACATGTCAGCAGCACAGTTTTGAGATACTGAAAAATACTGGCATACAAAGGTGTCAGGAAGGATAGTCAAAGACCTGCTCTTGCTACTCCTGCCTGAAAGAGGAGCAGGAGGATCCACACCTCCATGCTATTCTTGTTCATCTGAACGCTCCCGCTCTCTCTCTTCTCAGCAGGCTTTGGCTGCAGAAATAAGCCTCCAAAGTAGTATGTGTGTTACAAGAACTAAAAGTAACCTGTCTTTAAAAATGTATGAGTGACATGGTAGGTCATAATGACGAAACAGTCAAAGTCATATAATGTAGTTTTTTAAACCATTTTTTATGGTGGAAACTGGCTTTCATTGACTTGAGAAAATAATTCATAAAGGTTTTTACCTTAGTTTTTTTGTCAGAAGCAGTGCCAGGCCCCAGTATTGAGCCCAGTGTAATTGTTGCTATCAGTATCTCACAAGGTCCAGGTTAGCTATTGTTCAACTGTGTGTGAACAATTATACATGATTAAACTGGTTCCACAATATCTGAACTTGAAAGCTAAAAGTAAACTTTAATACTTTTCTGTAAAAATGATCAATAGTTGAGCATTATTATACTTACACCACATTTATACATCTTCAGTACAAGGTTGTTAATTAATATGGCCTTTTCTGAGCCATGAAATTCCAGGGCTTAAAGGACTTCCTCTCCGGCCTTGCAAAACATGATAACAACTCTGTAACTTTAAATGCCACTCACAGATCCAACGAGAAACGAGTAAATAGGAGTTGTGTTGACAACCTCTTCAGGTGTCTGAGAGAATGCATCTGGTCTTTGGCGCCCCCCCCCCGGACCCCAGGTTAAGAACCAATACTCTAGGCCACCCCTTGCCACTCCTGTATCAGCCTGTGAACCTGATGATTTAAGTGCACAGCTTTAAGATACTCAAGAATTATTTTCTGCCTCTATATCACCTAAGTGCGACAGTTTTGCAACCTGTTGCTCACGTGTTAAAGCATATCTGAAATCCATAGAAAGTGAAAGGGCCGTTTTATTTTCAGAAAATCAAGGCAGATGATGCCAACCTCAAATTGCTAAACTGACTGCTTTGTTTTCAAATTCAACTAGGTGTTGGTATGTGTCACTGCAAACTTGAAAACAGATCTCTGCATGTGTCTAACTGATGTTAGTGTGGTACCTCCATTTTCATGTTTGAAGCCCCTGATCAAGCACACAATGAGCACAAATGTGTTGGGATGCCAAATAAGTAGCATTTGCATAGTTTTGTCCATGTGGGTCTGCATAGACACATGCTTTAAAGAAGTAAACAATGAAGCTGTGACTTTTGTTTGGTACTGTGGTGAATATGTTAAATATTCTTCACAAACTGTGACAGCAGGGATTGGATAACAAGAGTCCTGATCTATTGTATCACAGTTAGCACTCATAATGAGCATCCTTTTATAAAACCATCAGTCTCTCCAGCATATGCACAATCCTCTGCAGCACTTTATGAATCTGAAGTACTCTTAAGTAGCTGTGAAGAAAACCGACCGCGACGGTGGAGTAAGAGGGGTGCTGCGTGACATGCGATGTACTTATGAACTGAGTGACTGTTCCCATTGTCATCCCTAAGAGCCTGTTATCGCAGCCCTATCTGCTTGTGGTTTTCTTTGTGGGACGGACTGTGTGGAGGTGCCACTGTGGCTAGTTTACTGTGAACATTAAGCTCTCCTCCTAGACAGCTATAGTGTGCCTCTCTGTTTCTCTCTCTGTGGGAGGAGGAGGAGGTTGTAAATCACCAGAATAACTGCAACGGCTGTGTGCAAGGGAGGCTGTCATAACAGCAGACATAATGAGCATCAGTACATAAACTGTGTGAGGGAGAGTGGGATAAAGAGAGGAAGGAAAAGAGGCAGAGAAGGATACAAGAAGAGCGATGTTAATGTATATTAAGAGCAGGAAATGCTTTTCTGCCAGGCTGTGAAGAAGAGGACCAAACAGAGTGATCATCATTACATCCCCACACTACAGAGCGTGAGAGTCCATTAGCTCTAATATCCAGTTTTGCAGAACACTTCCTGTCATGTTAATGCTTCCATATTTGGATTGTTTTTATATGAAAACACTTTTCTCAAAGATCTATCAAACTTTCAATTGTTCCATGAAGCTACTCTTTGTTCTAAAAGCTGTCAAACATCTGAGCTGGAAATTAAAATGATTTTGACAAGATAATTTTACGTCAGAGTTTAATAAAAACAATGAAAACCTTCAGTACAGACTTAATTGAGCTGATGACTCCTGTTGTAGGGTATTCTTTCCCCTATTTTGATGACTTTATGCTATCGTCGGATATTTGTTTTATGACTTTTGATGACAAACTTCAGACCATATAAGAACAAGTGGTGGGTACGACTAGTCAGGTGCTCAAGTAATCAGTGCTGACATTAGCATCTATGCACCATGGCAGCACTGATTAGGAAAAATGTCGTCTTGAAGTAGTTTGACAAAAAAAAGAAAGAATCAGGGTTGAGTATCCTTAGTCAATAATTTTTGTTCCTCTTCTGACATAAGCCTCGTGGCCTTTGAGTTTTACTTATTAAGAGTTTCTCAGTCTCCCTAGAAGTTTGAGTTAATAGTCAGCTGCATAGCAGTGGTGGTTTAGTTCTTAGTTATTTGTGAGCGGGAGCTTTTGGTTTATTGTTTATTTTATTCCCATCTCCCAACTGATCACTTGTGATCCTTAGTGGTTATCCTTTGAGGATAACTTTGAGAAACCCCCTATCTGCAATTGTGTCCCAAAACCCCCTTTGTCCTGACAGTACTTGTACTTACATTGGAGTACTTAGCAATACTGAGTACTTAATAACGCCAAACTGTTCTTGAAATTATTACCTCCACCAAGTAGGTTTTGTGATCTGGTGGTTTTGTTTGTTTGTTTGTTAGCAACATAACCCAAAAAGTTGTGGACGGATTTTGATTAAATTTTCAGGAAATGTCAGACATGGCATAAGGAAGAACTGATTAGATTTTGGGAGGTATCTGGATCACCGTCTGGATCCAGGAATTTTTTAAAGGATTTTGTACTATTGGGAGATGAAGCTAATGGCTATGGTCTGCGCTGTTACCACTTTATACCAGGAGATGGCGTACATAAGTAACTTCAAACCCAGCAACATTTTGAGTGTGTTTCTATTCAAAGTTTTGGAGTTTAAAGAGTTTGAAAGACGCACACTCGGTCGAGGAGACGAGTTGGAGTGTAACAGAGAGAAAGCCAGCGAATTGTAGCGAGAATACTCACAATGCTGGAAGGAATAGAGGAATATTCACCCTCTGCCATGATTTCAGTCATCCAATGAGACCATGGATGAGACTGTCAGTGCATCTGTTGGCACCGGCAGGCAACGCTTCCTCCATGACAATCCACCCATAGCGAAGCCAATGCTTTGCCTCACCGTGTTCCCACCGCAACGGGGGGTAATCGACGAATGCTGTGGTGGGGGGCACATGGGGACGGATCCAGGAAGTTTTTAAAGGATTCTGCACTATTGGGAGATCAGAGGTCTGCGCTCTCCGAGTGCTTTTCTTCATGTTCTTCATCTCACCTCTTGACAATTTATCAGTGCATATTTTTTATTCTCTTCTACTACTGTCATCCTCATTTATGTTCATGTATCACCAAACTGCAGACATGGCTCCAACTTCAACTACTTACTCAACTGAGTGGCTAAAATCACTACTGAGTACAGTATATGCTATGTTTTATGAATACAGGTACGAGTACATGGTGTCGGCACTGATAACTTGTACTGGGCTGGGTATCTGTGCATCCCTAAATTTGTGACTGTTATTTTCCCTCCATTCAGACCAGAGACTGTAGAAAGAACTTCATGGTGGGACTGTGTGCAACTAACTTTGATTCCGAACCAACAAACAACTAATGTCCCTGTTTCTATTTTATATTCTGAAAAATACAAACCCTTTCCTCATCTTCACAGTTGTATTCATTAAAGTTTCTCATCAAAATGTTTTTCTTTTCTGTTCTTTTTAGTGACATTTGGAGATGGTATGACATTTTCTAAATATATGACAAATTCACAGAATGACCCGGAATTAAGATTTTAAATTGGTGGGACTTGCTCCAAAGTGTGGGGGCACTTTTCAGTACTGATGTGAGCAGATGATGGAAAATTGTGCTGCAGCTGCTAAAGCCAGTGATATTATTGCATGTTATTTGCAGAAAAGCCGGAGTTTTTTTTTTTCTCCCAGGCGAAAGTTTAAGCTTCTGCATTTTGGTTTAATTTGTACACAAAGCTGATCTGCTTTTAGCTTATGTTCCCCTTGCAGGAACCAAAGTAACATACTGGTATTTTAAATTGGTGATATAAAATGACATTACATCAAAGAACCTATCTGTCTTGATAGCTGTATCATTAAGTAGAACATTATTGATTTTCAGGTTGTGAAAAATACAGAATTGATATTCATGCCTACTCAGCATCATTTTACAGCAGGACATTAGACTCTCATTATGAGAGTGGGTTGGCAAAGTTAAAGCAATGTTTGGGGTAGCAATTCTGTGATATTGAACAAAAATGCATACACCAAAAGTAAAGCACGCTGCATGGCTAAACTGTAAAAAAGAAGAGTGATGAAGATCTGGCTCTGGACCTTTAACAGTTGTTCCAATTTTGGGTTCAGCTCAGGTCCTCTCTGCTGCTGAATCTGGTACACAAACTGTCTTAAATGATGGCTGATAGAACTTCAAGGTTTAGTGCAGTTATTCAGGAAAAAGCCACTTATTAAAGATAATGGATAAAAAGCTGGTGCTGATTGGTGAACTACAAAGCAGACATGGCCAGGACAAAAACACTGAAAGTGGGAGCTGATACTCAAGAAGTAAACTTATGACCATTTATGTTCATGAATGTCACCCAATGAAGAGTCAATAAAGTTCATCTAATGTTCATCTGTATGTCTGCACGAACCTATAATATGTGACAAGCCCATCCTACACACTCCACAATGACGTGTCGCAAAAAACAAACAAAAACTCCTGTAAACTTGAAGTTTTAGTTTCATAACAGAGAGGGAGCATTTTATAGCCAGAGTCACTGTGTGGGCTGATGTCTCAGACAATGTCAAAGATTCCAGACAAAACTTCTACAGAGTAAATTTAACTCAAGCCTTAAAGCAGCCTAACTGTGTAAATCTCATATTGGCATTTCACGCCATGGATATTGAGTCTAAAACCATTTACCAACAGGAGGCCAGGTGGACTCAGTAATTGAAAAAGTGTCAGCTAGTAACCCTTATATTGGTGATAAATTAAAGACTCAATTTGGCATTGGTGAAGACTTGTCTGCTCCACAAATGAACCATACATACCCTATTTTAAATCTGTCTGCCTCTAACTGCATTGCTATAAACCTGTGGAGCACAGACAAAAGATCTGGAAAAAGAAAAGGGCACTCCCACTGCCCACTTCAACCTCGTCAACCCCAGAGCTGCCTCGTCTACTAAACCTTCACATCTATTTCCCACCTGAACACCACATGGCTTCTACTGAGTCTGCAAACAGCAAGAAACAATATGAAATATTGCCTTTCAGGTCGCGTCCTACTATATATACCAAAACATTTGTTTTTTTTTTCTTATTGTTGTGTTTTGCCAATCATATACACTCTCTTTTTAAAATAAAGTCAGCCTTTTTCATGCTTCTGCCTATGTGGTCAAGGTTAAGCTAAAGAACACTGGTTTTGACTCAAAATTATGCAACTAATATATGTTTTAAAAACTAGAAATATTCATGAATATGTAATCGCTTACTTTTTCGCCAGGAGTTTCTAGTGTTTGTCAACTAGAGGCCCTGCTTGTTGTGGGAAAGAGGGGGCTGAAGGAAGGCAAAGTTTTCGATCTACCAGTCAATCTATGTTCAGACACTCTCCTTTGGTCATTAGCTTTGAGTAATGGCCAAAAGAAAAAGATTGGGGATGCAAGCTGTCGAAGAGAGATTCTATAGGAGGGTGGCTGGGCTCTACCTTAAAGTTCGGGTATCTGATCAGGATGCCTCCTGGTCGCCTCCTGCAGGAGGTCTTTTAGGCATGTCCAACTGGGAGGAGACCCCGGGGCAGCACCAGCACATGCTGGAGGGATTAGATATCATATCTGGCCTGGGGATGCCTCAGAATCCCTCAGGAGGAACTGGAAAACATTGCTGGGGAGAGGAATGTCTGGGTTGAACTACTTTGCTGCATCTGCCACTGCAACCTGACCTCAGATTAGCAGAAGGAGGAGGATGGATGGATGGATGGATGGATGGATGCATTGATGGATGGATGGTTAAAAGTGAGGAACCCCAGTTAGGAATCAATGGGGATGGAGAAAAGTTAATGATAAAATCAAATATAATAATAAGGCTGTAGATCAGCACCCTGAAATTATCATCAAAATTTCTTTACATACATGGGGTATGATCCCTACAATGACAATAAAGTGATTTCCCATGTTTGTCAATTACCCCAGCATGTAGGTGATCAACATCACAAAAGCCCAAGTCCTGCAGACCTCCTAATACAAGTGGGGGGGGGGGAGGGGGGTATTGAGGAGTCTTGTACTAAGCTAACAGGCCAGCAGTGGTCCTTTAACACCTTTGTTGGTTAGCCACTTGAAGCATTTTGTCTTGCCTGGACTTATTGTCTTAAAAAGCTTCAACCATGTAGTGTACAGTCAAGCTCTAAACATCCTTTTTTCAGGACAGCCTTGGCTTTAACAATATGTTTGCTGCAGTAATGTCACTTGAATTCTGAAAAAAGTTATGTGACTATAAGGACAAAAAAACAAAAACAAAAACAAAAAACTCAAAGATTTTTATGTGTGACCCACAGCACACAATAATGACTAACATTTTCTTTTTTTGCACAAACTTATTATTCCATTTTTAAACAAATATTGCAATTCAAACACTAAACAGCTAAAAGAGGTCAGTCTGATCGCGTTCTTTTGGCAGAAATTACTTTCTGCCTCCCACCAACAATTCCACTGTCATATAACGTCATCTGCAAACAACCTCAACTTGAAGCTAGACTGTACCTGTAAGGTTTAAATTCTTCTTATTTCTCTGAAGGTGAGGAAAGAAGTATGAGTCAGAACCTTAGACTACAGCAGCAATAAAAGAATGCGAGGAAAGTCTTGAAACAGGAAATATAACACTGAGAAAAGCTGATGAGGTCTGATGGGATGATGAGGACTGAGGGAGGGGAAAGGGGGCTTGTTGTCTTCAGGGAGAGAGAAAATAGAATTGAGAAGAATGGAGCTGACTAAATAGTGAATACTGGTTATATATACCTTTTTTTCCCACTTTACCCTTGAAGCTGGTTTTTCCATTTGAGAGCCGAGGAATGGTGTGGTGAATTTGCTGGAAGGGATGGATGGATGGATGGAGGTGGGGGTGGATGGTGGAGGGTTTTAGATGAGGGGGGGTAAATGAAAGGCACAGGAAAGCTCAGCGGAGCAGTGATGCAAATTGCTTTTATTCTCACAGCTTTCCACTTCCAGTCTCTGATTTCAGTACCAGCGGTGACCTCCCTCTGCTACCTTCCTCCCCCTTCTCTTTTATCCTTCTCCTCATGTGCCCCTTTATCCTCCTTTTCTTTTATGTTACTTTTCTTCTTTTCATCTCAGATTTTCCCCTATTCTTTAACACAAATCTCCTTCCATCTTCTTCTCCCTATGGCCTCCGTCACTCTCTCACTCTCTCTCTCTCTTCTGAATATTCCCTCTCCCTACATTCAACTCAATCTCAGTGGAATTCCTGTTGCATGTGCATGTGATGGGAGAAAAAAGGAGGAAGCATTAACACATGCTGAGTGTGAATAGCTTAGATCATTACTGCTAAACTGACAAGAGTCAAGGGAGACGTCGAGAGAACATGACAGGTGTTGGATCAACCTCTGAGGTGCTAGATGGGTTCTGAAGGACCCGGTGAAGAATTCATAGATGCCTGCAGCTAAAACGCTTGTATTTTCACAATGGTACATTTCGCATTTACGTCAACCAAATGATTGTTTTCTAAAAATGGATGGAGTAAATATTTCATAAATGTTAATAAAAGTTATGTCAATGATGTAGTTTTGATGTGATTCAGATTTTTTCTTCCATTTTAGGAGAAAAATGACCCTCCTGAAAAGGTATACATCGCGATGAATTATTTCTATAGTGCACCAACCTTGAAGCGTGGGACTGAATTGTAAAGCAGCCAGTCCCTCTCCGCCTCTATCCTCTCTGAGACCATCTTTCTTTCTCCTCCTCCTCCTTTTTGAAATTCCTCGAGCCGAGAGGAAATGTGATCCCTCCACAGCTCAGCCATATGTCCATACCACACTCTGTCATCCACCTACTTCAGTCCCTCCAAAAAGCCCTCCAACAACAAGTGGCTTTCAATTTCCTGTCCTCATGCCTTCAGCGACAGGGTATAAGGCACCTGGCAGAGGGCACAGCCTTTCCAAAGATGCCTAATAATAAACACGGTGATCCCCACAGAGCTGAGTGACATATATACTGGTCTCTGGAGATCTGTGTATGCAGTCTTTACGATTCAGCTCTCTTTCTGGAACAGCTTGTGCACTGCATGGAGTAAATCTGCAACAGGAGAGCATGCAGGTACTGCTGCAGGGGTTTCATTTGGCCAATTTGCTCCAGAATAAATAACAACTATATATTTATACCACATCAGTAAAACTAACAGCAAATGACCTAAAATATAGGAAATGTTACAAAAAACAAAACAGAACAAAACAAAACAAAACAAACAGTGATGGATGTGTATTTGAGGTTATTTGGAAACTGTATCAGTTATGTCCTCTTCCACTAGAAACACAAGGTGTGCACTTTTTGAGGGGTTCCTGACTTTATTTGGAGGAAACATGACATTGACATTCTGGAAAGGAGCCACAGGTGGGATTTAAACCAATGCTGCCCACTTTGAATACCAGCTTCTACACATGGGGCATGACCTTACTGTGATAACCTTTGTGACCCTTCAAAGATACTGTACTTTGAATTTTTCATTGCATTTTCTACAGATACTTTTTCACACAGGGTCAGATACGTTTGGACCCCCCCCCCCCCCAAAAAAAAAATTAAATAATCATTCAGACACTACATTTTCTATTTACTTGTGTTTTCTTTGTGAAATATAAAAATTGGTTTGATGATCTGAAACATTTAAGTGTGATAAATATGCAAAAAAGTCAGGAATCAGAAAGGGGGCAAACACTTTTCACAGCACTGTGTATTTGTTAAGTTCATATGTCAAGTGAATAGTCCAGCCACTTACTGTGCATTAATAGCTAGACTTACTGGTACATTGTTAGTTTTGGTTAAAACCAGAGACTATTACAAGTGACAACAGATCACCAATTCCTTTCTTGGGACAAAAATGAAGCTAAACTAGCCCTGGGATGGCTGCTGACATTTAGTGCTTGTGACTTAATTTTGAGCCGACATGGAAAGGAGAAAGGAGCTGGCTTTTGGAACTACAGATTTTACACCACTCCCCTTTTACTAATCAAAGCACATATTTAACCGACTAATAAATGTCAAAAGTCCCCTCAGATCAGTGCCAACCACAGTAGAATAGACTGAGGATAGTACAATGACTATTGTTTGTTTTTATCCCTTTTTTGCTCTTCTCACCCTGAAAATCCAGTAGGAAATGCTACAAAGAAGTGTGTTTTCCAGCAGAGCTGTCAGTCAAGATGTTACATCAAACTACTAGTTAAAAAAAAAAAATACTCAGAAAAGTGAAAACTTGGGGCGCACATGGATTGGTTTGATATCAGTATCTCAAGATAGTCTGGCTGCAGACTGGATCCCTCTCACAAACCATTAATGTAAGACACTATCTCCATCAGAATGACAGCGCTGCAATTTTCCAGTACAACATATTTACAGAATAAGATTTTTCTTCTATATTCAACTGTATCATAAAGTCTGGCAGACACATACTACATTGCAAAGAAGCATCCCCTCTTAAATTAAACAGATAAAAAAGTAAGAGGACTAACCCTGGGGTAAATTATGTAGGCTGTAGACCTGTTTAAGAAGTAGATACGCAAGCAGCGCTTCACTAAAAGTTAACATAGCTACACTAGTTATGACGTTAACCACATAAGCCAATGTAACAAACGTTGCTACACAAGCTACATAGATAATGTAGCTACATAGCCTACAAAGCTAACATTAGCTTTGTTATTAGTATAGATATCCATGAGCATGTGTACTTTAGCCCAAGTAATGTTAACTATGTAGCTCAGTTAGCTAGTCAAGCTCTAAACATCCTTTATATTGCAGGACAACCTGGGCTTTAAAAAAAATTGTGTGCTGCAGCAATGTCATTTGAATTTTCAAAAAGTTATGGGACTATGAAGATAAAAGACAAAATGAAACTAAACTTAAACATTTTATATATGACTCACAGTAAACAATAATGAATAACATTTTTTTGCATGGACTTGTTCTTCCATCTCTTGGGGATGACAAAGTATGACTAAAAAAACCTTCAAAATCTTCACAAATTTACAAAAAAAGTCCTTGTGCTTCTTTGTATTGACTCTGTTTGTGCCATTATCCAAAGCAGTTCCTGTCTGCAGTGACACAGAGGGTCACATCACAGGCTCTGTCTCTATTTCTCTCCATTACGAGCTATTCAGGCCATCTCCACCATAATCTAAGTTTTAGTTTACACAGCATGATGCGACACAATGACAGAACAGCCTGCCATAGTTATAGTTTATATCTTTTAAGTCTGTAACTTTGTTAAATGAGCAACTGCCTGTGTCAGCCAGGTCCCTCTTGCTAAAGGGATTCTTAATCTCAAAGAGGTTTTTTTTTCTAGTCAAACAGATAAAAACAAGTTGTGTAAGGCACAAGTATCTTGTGTTTCATTCAAACTGGAAAGACATATCAATCATTAAAAACATTTTTTTGTATTGTGTCAATTCATCACTAGTGTTCATGAAAAGAGAAGTCTCGAGGGAAAAGAACTTGGAACAGAACCAGACTCATGTTGAACAGCCTTTTGCCTCAACTGTTTTGAGCTGTAAAAGTGGGATAGAAGTAGATGCAAATAGAAAGTAATGAATAAGGACGGATAAGGTTGAACAGTGGCAAACACTCCCTTTAATCATGAACTAATAATTAATAGCACATGGGGATGTGGATCCTTGGATGTGTTTCTGAATAAAAATGAAAAGTGCAGACACCTGTGGAGTATGTGCTTGCTTGTTTGTGTGTTGTCTCCAGATTGAACTCCTACAAGGACATTACTAAGACCAAAGCTTTTAGGCACACTACACATTTTGTATTTTTCCTTCCCTAAAGACATTCTCCTGAGTTTATGGCATGTCGGAAACTAGATGACGGATTTCAATAAAGCCCAGACTGCTGCTTGTTTACTTGTTCTTTGTCTAACCTTCATTTCCATCACACTACTCACCCATCTCGCTCTCTCTCTCTCACCGCCCTCTCTCTCTTGTATGTATATCCACTTTACTCCAGCGCTCTTTTATCATTTACTCCTGTCTGGACATGGCTTTCAGAAGAGCTCACTGTTGAAGGTGAATCAAATTTAGAGGGACCTACTTCTCTTTCTTTTTCTCAAAGCTCTCCCAAAGCATAGGCTCACAGCTCTGCCAGTTGGCAGCCGCAGAGCTTAACTGACTACATGCAATTTATTAAAGTCGATTGGAGCATCTGCAGGCCCTTTTGTGTCCCTGGAGAGGAGTAGAGTGGAGTGGCAATTCAAAGAGGGGTATGCTGTTTGTGTGTCAGAGGGGTTGAAGGGGAAGAGGAGACATGGCAGAGCTGGGACCAGATTATTAGAGCGCTTTTGAATTCCACTGGAAGACAGAGAGGAAGCTGATGAAGGTTTCATTGCCGTCATTTACACAAGATGGAAGGTTAGGAGGCCAAAAAGACGAGGAATAAAAAGAGCCTCTGTCCCTCTGCCCCACTTCAGTTGCTTGAAGAGATAATGTGTGTGGGTGGCATGGATGCACCGGTGTGTTTTTCCAAGATATGTGCCAAATTTCTGCATTTCTGTTGCTGCCTTGGCTCCTGACAGTTGTCCTTTCACTCCCACATTCTCAATAAACACACAAACACACTGATCCAGTAGAGGAGACCCATGCCTCATGCATTATGGAAGTCTGCAGAAGGAAGAAATAAGCCTATTGCTATTCAAAGAGAGTACCAAGAAGCCCACAGCACATCTACACATTGTCAACAATGAGATAATGCAATATGTAGTAGAGTTGTGTGGATCGATGGCCTGTATAGAGCCTGTGTAAGTACACAAAAGTGCTTATCAACCTGTGCCTGAACCACAAATTAAGTTTACACACGTGTGTGTTTCAGTGTATGTCTTTTTTCTTTGTCCATGGGCAAGGTTGTGTGGGTCTGGATTTGATGGCTTGCGTACAGTATCTCCTTGAACAAGGACACCCACAAAGAAGCAATATCTCCTCACAGTTGGACTGACCTACAAGAGATGCAGGGGGTGCTTCGGGAGGGTGTCAGCTTAGGAGTGTGTGTGCACCTGGCAAAGCCATCAAACATCGGACTTAGCCATTATCACTTCAGCAACAAAAGACCTGAAAGCTAAAGGGGACAAAATATTTTTTGTCTTACATAGGGCTGCTCAATCAGGGCAAAATTACTGCATGATTTTATGGTGTAAATGACTCATAAACATCATTATATAAAAATAATGATCTATAATAAGAATTCATAGACAAAAAGATTTGCTTTTATTGTCAATATATCACAACTAACACTGAAAGATTACCTAAAGACAGTATTTTGGAAAAAAAAAATAAAGTTCAACCCCACATGTGGCACAGTCATCATTCAATCAAGATTATCTTGCTTTAATAATCCAATCAAAAATTGAAACTCAAATAATTCCTGCACTATTTAAAAAAAAAAAAATGCTTTAAACATCGAAAAAGCGAGTTTCCTTTTGTCCACTTATGAGCCAAAGGAGATGTTTATCCCACAGGGTATTTTTCCAATTGACAACACATAGCACAAACAGTCATATTTTTAAATAGCATGTTACAAATTGAAGCCAAGTGCAAAGGAGGGGAATACACTACATGATCACTTTGCTGATTGGGCACAACAAACACAGCCATGACAATGGTGGTAAACACAAGAATAAAGCTAAATGGACATCAAAAATGGAGGACCAGCTTGTTGACAATAACACAAGTGTTTATACAACCAGGTTCTTTATGATAGAATCAGACACAGACCCTCAGACATTACAAAGAAGTGACAGAAATGGGCAGAAAGTAGGGCTAGATAATTAATCTAAAAATAATCAAAACCAACATTTAGAGCCTCTAACTGACGTAAACCTGTTGTGTCAATTATTTCTTTTTTTTTCCCCGTGCAATTCTCTCTCTACAAATGCACCACATCATGTGACACCATCCCATCCAGTCCATTAGAAGTCAAACATGGAGCTGACTGTGCAGCTTGAGTAAGTTATTTCTACTTTTCATACAACAGTATAAAATAATGTAGGTTGTTACCAAGGAATACAAGTTAGGATTTTTTCTGCTTTTCTTGGAAAGTTCTACTTTTTACAAAAAACATTTTCATTTCAGCTGAAGTGTGTTTTGATTTTAATTGTTTCAATAAATAACCATACATTTTTTAACTGGGCCTGTGCCTTTCAGTTATTGGTTTTAAAATGATACAAATATTCACAGAACAAACAAAGTCAGAGGTTGGCAGTGGAATAATTGTTCATTAACCATAATCAAGGTAAAAAGTTCAATTAATAGTGATTTTGATTTTTACCATATTCGCCCAGCCCATGCAAAAAGTGGCAAAATGTGTGGCATAAAATGGTTTAAAAGTTACAAAAAGGGTTAGGAGTGCAAATAGTGTAAAAAGGGGCAAAAACTGAGTAAAAATTGAGAAAATAGGCAGAAAAATGGGAAAAAGAGGCAGAATGGGTTGAAAGTGGTAAAATATTGCAAATAGTGACAAAAATTGGGGCATAGACAGCAAAAACTGATTAAAACACAACCAGAAAGTTATGTCATTTTACTCGGTCTATCTACTGTACCTAAATAAATAAATAATGCTAGAGGACGTATTATCACTAGCTCAATGTAGTGCCATCATTTAATACAATCATTTTTATCTTTTTGTTATGACTATACAGAATAGTAGGCTTAAAATCATCCATTTAAATGCTTCAATTTAATCTCACTAGTATTACACCAACCTGAATCTACAAATACAGTCCATTGACAAAAAACAAGAATAATACTTCTATCAGGCGACAGCACCCTTTGACAAAGGTCTCAGTGTGCTGTAGCCTGATAGAAGTGTACAGCCAGGGTGCATAAAACATGTTCATTTTATTATCTTTAGCTTTCTAATTTAACTGATGGCAGTAACATTGTCTCATTTTACGTCTGCATTAAAGACTAAGCTCCTCTGATTTAATTTCATATTAAAACTTGATGAAGTGTTTCAGAAAAAAAAGAACATGAATTTGGTTTAATATGAGCAACAACCAGTAATGCACTGACGTGAGCATGAAGATGCTTTAATACCCATAGTACTCAGGAATGAAAGTGCATCTCACAAAAACCAGCACAAACATGGTAGTCAACACTAATCCTCACAATGTTATTTGTTTTCCAGGGGAGATGTTCCCTGCATCTCACCCTATCTGACCTGTTTAACTGGAAAAGGAGATCAAGGTTGTACACTTGTTTTTCATTTTCCATTCCAACTGAAAGAAAAAAATACAAACCCAGTTACATTAAATAATGTTATTCATTTTGCAGTCTTTTTTGTTGCAGAATGTTATTTTTTGCATCCTAAACTTACCAGCAAAGTCAACACTACTCTTGCAAAACCTCAGTCACAAAAAACAAAAGTTGGAAATCTTGAGTGCATCAGTGAAAAAGAAGCAGATGTACAAATACAAAGACATGAACTTGCATTTGTTGCATACAGCCTCCATGGGTGGGAGCTGCACAAGTGGGAAGAATTACAGCAATCAGAGGGAAAGCATTTCAAGATGCTTACATGCTTGACTAACCTCACAGCCAGGTTTCCTTTCTCTTTATCTCTTATCCTTGAATACACTCCCACAGCTGACAATATAAGGCTTAATAATTAAAAAAAAGCTGGAAATTGTTCCTGGCATCATCTTTGGCGTCAGTGCTGACGTAAACTCGCCTCTTTAAATCACAACACAAGCAATTGTTTTCGGCTTCATTATCCAAAATGTGCCACCTCCTAGAATCCAGAGAGGGCACTACAAAGAAAACATTAACCGAAAACCCTGAACAACAAGGCTGTGAATGCAATAGCTTGTTATCTATTGTTTTTTTTTTTTTTTGCACTCAAAGAAATGCACATTAATAAACTGTGCTAAAGCTGCACATCAGTACATACAGTAGTTTTTATCAGTTAACAGCTGGTGACAACTGCAAGATAAAAGTAATGGTAAAAGTAACTCCAAACACAGGTCAATGGCTTCATTATCCCTCTGGAGGCGATCCTATTATCAGCTCTCGGTGTCATGTTCAGCTGCTGTGAAAACCAATCCACACCCGTGTGCCTCTCCTGCTTGGCCATTATCAACTTTCTTGTATTTTTGACAAGCTGTGAGGAAACAGAATCTACTGCAGAGTTTTGCTCTATTGACAACAGGAAGTATGAGTTTCCACGCTCTGTGAAATCTGTGTGAGTGCCAAACCGCAGCGACCCACAAGACCAATTATAAGGCTTTGATGACAGGACACAACAGCAGAACCTTGTGGGTAAATCTTTACAGCTTGTAAGAAACACACAAATCGATATACATCTCAAAAACACATTTATCCTGCAAAAATCAGATAGAGAGCCCTTTCAAATTCACTTCATCCCATTGGCTTTGTGTAAATGTGGATACCAGAATATTCAAAATGACTTAAAGCACTCTCATACTGGGCAATCTTTAAGCATATTTGACCTCCAAAGTCAAGTTTGTTTGACTTTAGTGTGAGTGCTTTGTATCGTGGTCAAACAAGGTACACTTTCCTGGCTCTGGCACGGACGAAGAGGTGTGCGTCGTATAAAAAGTCATCAGCTTCTTGTAATCAAAGTCATATGTGTATTGGGACGTAATGATGATGTTTGTACTAGAGCAAACTGCATTTAGGCCTGCGTGGGTCAGGTGCAATGTCAGGCCAGCAGGGGGCAAGTGGGCCAAGACTGAGTAGACCCTGAATCTGATATCCTCTTTTATGTAATATCCTACTTACTATTTACACTTCAGAGATGCTTCCAAAATCATTTTACACATAACAGGTGCTGCCATTGACAAATATCTATGCTGTTGCTGGCAGGATGTGTATAACACACTGATTTGATTCAGACTCTAAATGCAGCAGCCAGGAGACAGTTATTAGTCATGGTGCAAAGGTAACATTGATCAAATCAGTCATAAATTACAGCTTGATACTTGTGGAGTTGTCTGAGAGAGGAAATAGAAAGATATATCAATGGCAGCAGCTGTGGTAGTGAAACTAATTTATCGAAACACAAAATAGAAATGAGAGTTGAAGGTGAACGAGCAGAGTTCTCACACCTGAACCCAAATGGGGCACCTGCACACTGAAAACCCTGATAGCTATTCAGACTCACACAAATTCAGTTAACTGTCCTCAGTAATCAAGAATTTAAGTTTTAGGTTTCATTAAGTTATGTTAAAGCAGCGCTCATCAAGCAGAAAAAGAAGAAGAAATGTACCAGTCTGAGTCATCTGAGCATGTGACTGAGCCAATGTTTGCCTGTACTGGAAACAGAAGTGAGATCGACACAACATTTTTTATTTCAATTTTTGCGTGGCTCTATTTTGAAATCAGAAGGTACGGCCAAGTTACTGTAAGGCATATAACCGCATATTTACTCTGATAGTAAGAAGTTTATTGTGATGCAAATTCTAAAAAAAGTCTGCCAACATGCTCTTTACACATGTGGGCAGAGCATGACAGACTGCTGTTTTCCTACTTTAGCTGTTCTTGATAAAGTAGTAGAAAGGCGAAACAATGTATCAAATTACATTATCTTGTACTCAAGAAACTACACAACTGTCCAGTAAGTCCGAACTCTTGAAGGTTGTTAAAAAATTATCATGATTTGTTTTAACTTAAAATCTAATCTAATCTATTTTTTTCTGAGCTGATAGAACACAATTTTAGTTTAAAGTAAGTTGTTCAATATTTTTTTGCCATTTTACTCTAACGATCTTACAATCATCCCTTAATCTGCAGAGTTTTCCCAGAATGCCTTTGGTATTAGACACTTTTGCACCATGAGTGAAATTACTGACTCAGTTAGGAGTGATAACCTACTTACCGGTAATCATGTAAAGCATGATACACTGAACTCCATGACAGAGTACTTTCTGGGCCAATTGCACCTTTCAATCTTTCACTGTAGGATCAAACATTAAACACAACTCATTTTTTAAACAACCTTCAACTGTTCTGTTTTACAGTGTAGTGTGAAGCATTACTTCAACTCTTCACTTAGCCATTGTACACCTTACTTAGTTTATCCAGTATCAATTGCAGAGTATCTTTAGTTACTTAAACTCAAGTTCAAGTGCACAACACTAAAAAGGCTTTAAAAAAAAAATGCAACACATAATATCTAGTTAAATTAACTGAAGTCAAAAAGTTATTTTAACTTAGTCTTTTTCAGGAAATCAGTTTGTATGATTATTTTAAAGCTTCACTAATTGGGTTTTACATCACATTTTTGCCACCTAAAGATGATTAATAAAAGACGTCTTACAACCTTACATCTTCTAATTAATACAAGATTTAGACATTTCCGTAAATCTCTTAAGTAATTCAAGTTGTTGTAAACTGAAACTGCAAGTAAAACAAAGCTGCATGACTTTGAATTATTGATATTTGCCCACAACATCTTGTTTTTTGTTTTTTTTTTGCAAAAACATGGATGTTAAGGCAGTGCCTAGTTTGATTTTTTTAGTATTTGGTATCAGAAAATAATACACAAGTTGTACTGTTCGAGATAACCATGGGTTTTGGTTGCTATTGAATGTTGTTCTCACGTTAGAGCCTGGAACTATGGATGGCATGCAGGACTTTTTTTTTTTTTCAAAGTACATACAAAATGTAAAATTAAAATGTCTATTTTTGGAATGGCTTTTTCATTTTTATCTTTTATTAAATATCATTCTTATCATCTTAACTTAAACTTAAAATCTGACATATTTGAATATTGCAAATGGCTGCTTCACTGCTTAAAGCATGCAAGATAGCAACATGGACGAAGCTGGTGTACACATTTTTAACAGCTTTTCTCCCAAAGTCATAATCTTGCATTTAAAGGATGCAGTAGTAGTAGTTTAGTAAATAATCTTGTGATGTGCTGGTTCGACTAAGACTCCTCAATTAAATGCAAAAAGTGACCTGTGGACCCCGAGTCTAGGTCTGTACTTCACAACTGCTGCCACAGACATAGAGCTGAAATACCGTACCTGTAGCTAGCAGTAATGCATACTCCACATGGTGAAAACAGATAATATCAATACAGTAAAGTTCACATTGTGGACATAACTGTACAAAATGGAATGGAACAATACCTTATACTGTATATCAAGGGGTTTTATGATAGCTGTCAAGGAAACCAAATCAGCACATACTGATAGCCATTGTTAAGCTTCGTTCCACCTTTACGTCATACCTGCAGTGACACTCTTTGGTGTTTCAGCAAATACACACAGCAAGCACCCTCACACACCTAATGCACACCATTACAACCTTTGTTAGGTCACTGCGGATGGATGAGCTGAAATGAAGCAATCGCACTCTACTCACACTTTATGGGATATCATACTGAGTGTGTCAGTCTGGACATGTTACCTTGATTAACAATCTAAAAATAGTCCTCCCACATAATAATGAGAGTTATCCCCGCTGCACAACACATGAATGCTTACACACTGAAGGCAGAAGTGGACAACAATGGGCTTTGGAGTTAATGCAAAACTGATCACAGCAGTAAAACTCATCTGTTGTGTCTGGATTATGGCAAAGATTAAAGGGAAACAAAGGTAACCCCACAGTCACCTTCTCATCCTGTCGTTTCCTTTGTTTCATTCTGTCTGACCCACACTCAGCTTTACTAAATATATGTCCTTCCTATGAAATTGTGCAACTCTTCCTTGTCTTTGTAGACTTTTGAACTGGTTAAGTAGAATCTTTATGAATCCTTTTTTTCTGTTTCTCAAATGATGCAGCGCATGCTTGATTTTTCATTTGTCACTCATTACACATTCAGGTTTAGTTCTAAAATGCATGCATTTGGGTTATACTATTTACACCTATAAGGTAGGGCATGTTTAACTAGCAAATTCTTATAAGCTTGATGTCTTTTAAAACCATGTACCTCTTAGAGATACGACAAATAAATTGATCTGCCCTTTATAGAAAGCTTTAATCAAGTAATGCATTGTAAATCACAGAAGAGCTGACACATTGTTTTTCATCACCAGTGAGGTGAGGTGCACTTCTTAAGGCTACTGGTGACACTGATGATTGTTACAGTCCATCATCAGTTCATACATAAGCTAAGCAAGTCAACTGCCATGCAAACACAATGCATTGCTAATAAACTGTCTTTAAAGTGTGGATGAACACTCTGCACTGTGTGACTGAGCTTCAGACATTCAAACTACAGGAGACAAAGCCTGAGACATTTCAGGAGGAACACTTGTTTCTCTTCACTGTTCAGATATGTTTGGCACGTGCTGGCTGCCTAATGTGCTATTATTCTCAAATTTAAGCTGGTGAGCTTGTTGCTGAGAAATTGCAACTTTTACAGGATTGCAACTTAACAGAAGTTAAATTTACCTTGCATTCAAATAGATTTTGTGTTACTTAGGCTAACAAACATAAAGTATCAATTTCACAAAAAATGATGGAATAAAAGTAAACACTAATAGAGGAAATAAAAGCTGTGAGACAGTTTTCTGGTGGAGATTAGTTTAAATTAAATTGGAGATGGTCATACTATAACCTGTTGCAGGTTGGAAGATTTTTAAACATTTACAGACAGTTGATGTTGAAGGAAAAACGTTAAAACTGTAATTAGCCAATGAAATTATAATCAGTAAACTTCTGATTTAATTAAGAGAAGAGATTTTTTTAGAAAATGGAACAAAATTTCCATTGATAAAGTCTCTCATTTTGCCCTTAAAATGCACAAGATTAGTGAATTTAATTTCAAATGTCCAAATTTTTCTCCCGAGGAGCACACTCCCAGACCCCCCAAGGAGGTTCGAGTTCCCCCCACCATAGTTTCCTAAAACCCTGTGGGATGCACCTGATGCACTTGGTGTATAGTTGAGCCTTCAAGTTGGTCATAGCTACATTGGACGTAGGAGATAAGACCAACTTCAGTTGCAACCAGCCGGTGCACTCGACCCCTGTTTACTGCTAAATTCATACACCCTATGGAATCCCACCTGGGGAGATGGGGGGTTCAGATATGGGAGGATGGAGTTCTGGATTACTGGGGTAAGTGTGGGCAATATAATCTGCATCCAATGGCAGAGAATTATTGTGGTCCACTAAAATATAAGACAAAAAAATACATAAACCAGATACAGCAACACAACATTTTTCGGTCATAGTTCACACTTTCATATGTAGCAGTCTCTGACGTAACATCAGGTCTTGCCATAGGCTATATCAGTTTATTTCGTCCATTATGGTAGCAATATCACATGACTCTCATGAGACCATTAAAACTATAAAAATTAAGAATTTCTCTCTCTCTCTGACAAATGTTGCCAATATTTAAGGTAATGCAATAACTTAAATAAAATATTAGTAGTCATTTTTAATAAATGTTGACATTTCGGAGCAAAATGTTTTCATAATGTACTTTTAAAAGGAACACTGAACATGTGTTTAATCAGAGTGAGGTCATTTGTGTTTTTTTTAATCTAAAACTGCCAATGGATGTTAGCGAGTGTATAGATTTTAACTATAAGCTGGCTTGCAGAGGTTGTGTGCAGGATTATGTTTATGTTTACAAAGCAGATTTAAAAACCTTGGGACACTTGACATGTAAAAATCAGTCAAGGGAAGCCACTTTAAAGTTTCACAGCAAAAACGTACTGCATATTCACGTACACTGTGTGAATGGGTATCCTATTGGTCTTTATTCAATGTCATAGTCTCTAAACTTCAATAAAGGTTACAAAAAAGCAAAAGGTACCTGAATTCTTTGCCATGTTAGATTTAAAAGTGCATCTCCTTACATTTTTGGAACATAAAACGAAGCATATTTACGTATTTATGGGTTCACGGTGAAATTCATTTTGCACAAGTGTATGTGAAACTCAGCAAATGTGATTAGTGGGGTTTTCACCACGACTAAATCAAACTGTAAGCAATGGCACACATACAAATAGAGCAGTGGGGCCAGTGAACCGAGAGATGCTTCCAGAAATGGTAGGCTGGCCGATTAACCCACTTCGATTTGTAACTCTGTGTAATCCCCCCTGCAGCAGGGCCCAAGCCTTGTGTCATTAACACACAGGCAAAGAGAACACGAATATGAGGGAGAAACAGGGAGTGAGAGAGAATCAGAGGGACGAGTGACTGTACCAGGGGAATAACATCAGCTTGATGTGGGACAGGTGTGGAAATTATTGCCCGGCAATATGTTGTCAATTCCCCACCGACAAGACAACAAGATGCTGCTGCTTAGCAGACCTGCAGCTGCGGGGACTGGCCTGTTGTTTGATGGCTGAACATCCAGCCCATCATTCACTGTCACAGGCAGCAGTGAATCAGATGCTTAACTAGTGAGCTTGTTTAACCTGAGGGAATTGATTACACGCTTTCCTCCCCCTGACATTTAGAGTTGTGCTACTAATTGTACAATAAGCACTGTCTGAACCATTATTAATGATCAGCATGTCTTTATGACGCTAGTACTTTATGATGTCTGTGTGTGTTTATGTACTGTGACAGATCTACGTACGTCATTCCATTTATTAATGTCAGATGCTCCGGATTACGCCACAGGTTTTGAAAATTGAAAATTTCATATGACAAGAAATTAAAAAGGACGTAGTATTATGTTTCAGATCAAACACATGAGGAATTACTCCACACAGGCTGACAACAAAGTGTTGCTGCAGGGCTCCTAGAGAGGCTGAACTGCGTCAGAGAGCATGTTTTGCAAAGGAAAACTGGGAGAAGGCTTTTTATCACGTCAATGCCGAGGCTTCGGTTACATAAAGTTTTCCCTAAAGTTGTGTCAAGGATTCTTTTTGAACAAAAAGAGCCCTAAATTAAACAATGCAAGCAGCTCTTTTTGGCCACATTATACCATTTTAATTTTTTGTTTAGCATTAGAATGATGGAAATTCCACTAGTTTTAAGATATTACATTTAAAAATACAAGGGTAACATAAGGTCAAATTATACTTCAAGGTGCTGCCATGATGCATCAGTTGATACATCAATCCATTGGCAAAAAAAGTGGCATACGCCAATATTAAAATGTAGTGCTGGCAAGCTAGTGTAACTGCTGATTCAGAAAAAAAAAATTGTGAGGAAAAAGTACGTCCACCACAGTTGCAATTCATTCCAACTCCTCTCTTTGTCAGTTCGATGCTCATGTTGTTGCCATAAATCCAGAAGTTGGCCCTCCATGTCTAACTTCATTTTTACTCTCTTTGCCACTGGTGCGTTTGTTGTGCTTCTTTCTGCCAATCTGCCTCCATATATGGCTCAACAGTGTAGTTCCAGAAGTGAAAAATCCCATTTATTTTCCCCATAGCAGATTTGATTATTAGACATATTTTCAGAAGTATACAATTTAGACTTACCATGAGCTACTTCAGAGTGAAACAATGATTTATGAGGACTAATGCTATAATACAATTTTATTGAACAAAAACATTTCTCCATGTATTTCTCTTTCAATATTCTGCATCATCACACATTCAGGTCTTCCACTGATCAAAGCAGCGCTTTAGGTCTAATTCGGACAGTTGTCTCAGATCCTGTTGTTCTATTTTTAACTTCTGACAGACTCAGAACATGCTCCTTTGAGCAAAGATTTGATCTTCGGGAAAAAGGAAAAAAGTCACAAGGTGCCAAATCAGGTGAATAGGGAGGGTGATCAAGCACTGTGATTTGTTTTTTGGGCAAGAAACTGCTTTAAAAAGAACACAGTGTGAATGTGAGCTGTTGTGTTGTTTTGATGAAGAATGAAACCATTTTTCCACAATTGTGGTCTCTTTTTTTGGACTTCTTCTCGCAGTTTTTCTTGAACCTGTTTGTGTTGATTCGCAATTCACATGCATTGAATCCTATACACCTCAGTTAATGAACAAAAAGATTCGGCTGCTGTGTTGTTCAGCTTCACGCATTGCTCAACTTTTAAGCTTATAATTTGACCAACATCTTAGTAAAACAGGTGAACTTCAACCAGTAGCTGTGAACTAAAGACGTCACTTATTGGAAACTTACAGTAGTTGTGCCTGAATACCCAAGCTTTAATATAAAAAACTCAGTGTGACTGTGAACCATGTGGTTTTAGTGCAGTCTCATTATTTAATAGCCATACTTCATGTGCTCCTATAGAAGACAGAAGTTTGTAACATATCAACCTCTAGCCAACAATGGTTATTTGTGATCTCAGCCAAAAATACTACAATTTCTACAATGCTTGAGTGTCACAGTGTCATCTCTGATTGGTGGAGTCTCTGGTTACCATGGAAATGTCTACTAAGCCCTCAAATGAGGGCTGTCGACTGTTGATGACAACACATGCCACTGCAATATGAAGAAATACATTTGCAAACTATAATATTTTACAACATTATCATTAAAAATGCAACTACAATAAAGTAAAGTGTAAAAAAGAGTTGCATATATTGCTGGTCAAATAAAATCAAATAGCTACCCCCCCTGCAGCTATCATTAATGATTATAATGATATAATGATTATAATGTGAAGTTGCAATGGATTATGGGCTATGTAGTTCCTTCATCCTCATACAGAAATATGTGCACAGTCTTGCAACTTTGCCTTTTCTCTATTTTGGAATGTCATATTTGGGCTGAAAAAAATGCCTAACACTAATGAGTGCTCAGGTAGCTATAGCCTGGTTCAAGCATTTAAAGTGTTGCAATAACGATTCTGGAAAATTTCTATGAGGGTTTTGATGGCGAATTTCACTTCTGGAACCAGCACCACTGAAAAAGTGGGCAGGCACTGTTGAGATCAGGGCAGCCCTGATCACCTTCCACCAGAGAGAGTCAAATCACTCTCAGCACCTCTTACATACAGGGAAATCTCTCAAGATCTCTAGAACCATCAGACAATTGGGCCTTTGTTGATTTGGGGCCAAAGATGGCATCAAGCCCAAAATCAGCCCAGTTATCTCTCAGTGTGTCTCCGCCTTCCACCGAAGATGAGCATTGTGCAGTTTCTAAGACATGTTCCAGCGAAATTTCAAGATGAGGGACTACAAACAAAAATTCAAATACTTTCAACAAGATAGCTCAAAGAAGGAGAAAGAGAGACAAAAAAGTGATGAAACACATCAGTACCTGGTCAGCTAGTGGCTATATTTCCTGGTTATCCTTTCGAGAGACACGATATTTCATTTGTGGGGAACTCAGGACCTAACTAAAGTCACTGGTTAGAAAATATTAGACTTGTCAAAGCAATAAGGACATCCATAAAGACATGAATAAAGGGACAAAGAGTTGGAGAAAAAATTAGGTTCAGATAGAGAAAAATGAGCGATAAAAACTTCAAAATAAAAAAAGTGATTTGGAAAGGCAGCAACCTTTCTAAAATGTGAGGTAAAAGTCCATTTAAAGATCATTCAATGCATAAAAGTTTAAATAAAAGGAGAAATGGTTGTATTGTCTACCCTGTGATATTTGCAGAGAAATCTACAGTGAGAACAGAAATAATACTTGATTCACCATTTACCCAGACATCTTTGTACACACAGCTTATGAGATTTTGACTGCACAAAAACCTGTGGTAATCTTGTCATGATGACAGCTGCTCCGTCTACATCCCCTCCCTCCTCAGCCTCCTCTGCCTTGAGTTCATCCCAATATTTCCCTCTGTTCTGAATCCTTCGCTATTTTAAATGAGAATTTTCTCACCTGCCCCATACTGTGATTTAGTCTCCCAGAAAATCCAAACGACAAATTTTAAAAAGCATAACCTTTTTTATATTGTCTCAGTTATCCAGACTGTTGTTGCCTTCAAATGGCATAGCTGTTCCAGCCTTGAGTGGTTTCCCTCAGTTTACCTGTTTGCATGTAGGACTTCCGCCTGGTTAACCATTCTCTTCCACACTGTGACTATCAAAGACTGTTGTTGATCAGTTTGGGTCCAAATCTTAAGAGCTGAGTACAAAATGTCAAGGATATACATAGTGACGGCCATCTACAGGTTGAAACCCAGTTAACTAAAACAAATTTTTCAGATCTAGAGGTAGATGGTGTATACGGTACCAGCTTTTATCACCACAGAGCTCAGAATTGCTACTCATTTTTTCAGCTTCTATTGTCTTCAGCAGTAAAGGCTGTTAGCTGAAATTGCAGGTAACAGTGAAATTCACCATTCAGATATTTTGCTGTGATACTCAAAGATTATGGGAACCTTTAATAAACTATGTTTTCCTTAAAATGAGACCCAGCATTCAAGCCTGTTTCTTCTACCATGAAGACCATGTACGATTACTTCCCTTTCAAATCATCCATGGTTATAAAATTACTTTAAAATAGCAGTACCACCGGAATACAGAAGCTTGGGAGAAAGAGCCGACTCTACTGAGATGCCGCTGTGACACTCTAGGATTGTGGGATTGAGTCTTCTATAGAAGAGATTTTTCAATACCATTTTTTCCTTCCTAATACCGATTTAGATACCAGAGCACTGGGTATTGGCTATACTAGTCCAGTGAGTACCAATCCAACACAGATTTGACTGGCTGTGCTGTGGATAACTGTCACATTATTTTAGCCCTATAGTGAACTCAGAACATGGCTCAGCAAATAGAAATGTTATGTACAGCCTCTCTGTGACACTTAAAAGTTGTTTTTCTGGTTAATTATTGTGTTTTAATGCTAAATATTAGAAATAGGGGGGAATCAAAGTTTCTCTATCCTTTCTGTCCATTATGCTCTTCTCTGGCAGACTCTATAAGGATCTGCATGCTTAAGCATGCATAGTTTGACACAGCATGACGTAATGATGGAACAGCCTGCCATTGATTGACAGCCCCTCACAAAGCATTCTAGGGAAAATACTGCTGTTAGCAATCAAGCCAGTGGCAATAAATAATCAAAAATGGATAAAAGCATGGATAAAAGACATTCAATATCAGATCTCCTAGGGTGGATTTAATGTTTTAAGTCCCCAATGGTCACTTGAGTTCCAGGCTCCCTAGAAAAGCTACTTTAAGGGCTACGAAGGTATGGATAGCATCACTGGAACAGCACAATGGCTAGCTTCAAGAGGAAGAAAAGGGGCTATGTTCATGGTTCAAAAGTGATTAAAAGTCAACTTTTAATAACCTCTGTCACTTCTCGTCGTATACATTAACATAGGTGTCAGATCAGTGCATAAACATAAAGCACAGTTTCTGTTTCTCTCCTACATTCTGGCATTCTGGTGTGTAGCCAGTGGAACATAAACACAGCCATGTCTGTGCACATTTCCCTATCTTATTGAGCTAGTGAGATGGTAGCGAGGATGGTATCACACTATGGAAATATCCACATTATGATGAATTTTTGCATGAAAGGTTTGCAGGGAAAAGTTCAAGTTCCTTGTATTGTCAGCTTTGCCACAGAGCCAATGAGGCATGAAGAATTATGAACCGCCTGGCCGTAATGTACAAAGCCTATGTGCAATACTGAATCAGCAGACATTCAGCTGGCTGTGTGCCAGAAGGAGTAGTAAATTTATAATTAGCAGTAACTAGTTTAGTTACTTTAAAAGTAACACTATCCAACAGTGACACTATCAGCTAATTAGGGGTGTCAACGACTAAGGTTTTTCATAGTCGAATCTGATTCATCAGATTTTGCCTATAGTCGACTCATAGTTGAACGGTGTTTCTGCTAGACTTTTTTTGTCCCCGGACCGGCAGTCCTCAAGAATTCTGGCCATTTAGAACAACTTCTGGACATTTGCTTTAACATTATTTTGCTGCATTAACAGCAGCATAACGCATAAATCTCTCTATTTTTTTGTGTAAGTGGTTTAAAGTATCAAAATGAAAGCTGCGTGCTTTTCCTTACACACGCAGTCAGTTATACAATATACGCCAACGTTAAACTCATAAACAACAACAGTTAGCTTCACATCAGCACCGTTAGCCTGTTGGCTCATTGGCTGCTACTATAAATTAGCAGCTTACAACAGCCAAATACCATCCTCCAGCGACAACAACGAAGCATCCAAACACAGAAAAATGAGTCTTACCATAAGTTGCTAAAATCAGTCCTCATGATGACAGCTGTAACCTCTGCTAAAGCTGGAAATCCAACCATCCTGGTTTATTTGGACTAGTCCCGGAAAGACAAAAGCTCCACAGTAGATAGTTCGGTCCAGTCCTCCTCTCATTAACGGCTTATCCAAGACTACTTCTGCTAATTAGCTGGCATAGACCTCTCTCTCTCTGCTGCTGCATCAGTGTTTCAGCCGCTCAGCTAAAGTTCCCTTTGTTTCAACCTCTTCATCACTCGCAGCGTTGACACAAAATCCCTCCATACCGGTGATGATATGAAGCCTTTTGTTAACCAGGAAAACCTCACTTAGATTAAAATTCAGCTTTACGAGGAAGTTCTGGTCAAACTTTCCCACTTTCCCTGCATAGTCCCCAGCGATACTGAGCTTGCGCAGAGATAGGCTTGCTTTGAAGTCATTGTGGATACATACTTAGCCACGTGCTTGCCATCTGAGGTGATAAACAACCCCAGCACGGCAGGACAGTGGGTGGGGTCTGATTCGACTTTGAGGCTCATAGTCGAATCAGACTCCTCCGAAGTGAATCGTCGAATCGCCGACTACTCCAGGTCACCCCTACAGCTAATAATCAGATCAGCTCTGTTTCTGAAGCTCCGAGCATGAATAATGCAGCCTGGAGCATGGGCTGTTTTTGCACTCCACCAACACAATACATCCACTCCTAGATCCCTTGTGACTTTCTTTAGCATGAGATTGCTTTATTTTCTGTATTCCTCTGCTATAAAATCAGCACATACAGTTTCTCTGCCAGTTTCTTTTGCCTTTTCTGATCAGTTGCTTGGTCAGTATAGCTGGCTATTGTTTGATTTTAAGGTGTAATGATACTGCTTGTGAAAACAAATGTAAAATAGAAACTTATAAAAATAAAAATGTTTCCTATAGAGCTGCAAAACATAGGAGGAAAAATAATGAGCAACAATTTTTTTTCCCCCCAAGATATTGAAGGTTCAAGTGATATAATCCTCTTTCTCTTATATGATGGTCAAAGACCTGAATCAAGGATAATCCTTTAAAAGGTCTTAGGTTACAGCCATAACCCTTCAAAAATACTCGGTGAAAATAATGGGAATCCCGTTGCAATATTGGAACTTTATCTTGCCCAAAAGTGTGCTTCAGTTCATATGGCCTACCCTATAAAGTGGCCGTTTCACACTTGCTGAATAAAAGCACGTAAAGGGAATGAGTTAGTGAATTCAAAGCAGGTGGACAGTGATATGTCAGACGGATAAAAATTGAAACGTTAACAAATATTTCAAATAATTTGTCTTTAGAAACGCTACTGAAAGATATATCAAATCAATGGCATGGTTTTAAAACATGCCACTAATTGTTTACACCTTTAACTGTTTGAGCTCAGTTCCAGTTCTTCCAACTACCCAGTTTCCGACAGTTTCATGGCTGATGTGAGAGAAAATGTTCTGATTAAGATACTGCACGCCACCTGCCTTGAACCAAACTGGAAATAGGTAACCACCTGCTACACAAAATGAGAGTTTAGCAGATAAAGCCAGAAAAATCTCTCAAATGACTTCCTACGTACCATTTTAAGAGTACAAGAAGGAAACCCCAGGGTTTAAAGTCACTGGGGCCAGAAACAGAAATCAGCATTTGCTCTAGCATTGTGATCATCCAGTGCTTGAAAAAGCATGGTGAAAGTTACCAGTATTCATATCATTGCTGCATGAATGATGAATTCTGTTGGTTTGTGGCAAATTGAAATGATTGAAACAAAATGCATCCAGTTTCTGCCTCTACTATAGTGTACTATTGTGACACTTAAGTGAGAGCCAACTGATGTTTTAAAAGATTTATTTTTGGGCATTTTGTGCCTTTATTGCATAGAGGAGGACAGTGGATAGAGACGGAAATAAGGAATAGAGCAGGGAGAGACATGCGGCAAAGGTCCACAGGCCGGAATTGCCTTAAACCCCTAAGCCGGGCTGCGGCTTTAAAACGAGCAGATCTCAGGACAGTCTGTCTTTAGTCTAGTGCTGCAGTGACTCGTATTACAAATGGCTTAATAACTGTTGAAAGGTGTGTTTAAACTGTTGATTTGCTTGTTTTAAGTCCGTGATGATTCAAAGAGGGTTGCATGGCGGCGTGGGGGGTTAGTACTGTTGCTTCACAGCAAGAAGGTCCCTGGTTCACTTCCCAGTCAGGGCCTTTCTGTGCAGAGTTTACATGTTCTCCCTGTGCATGCGTGGGCTCTCTCCGGGTACTCCAGCTTCCTCACACCACCAAAGACATGCTTGTTAGGTCTCTATATTATTTGGTGAAGCTGAACAAAACAGCAGCTGAATCTTTTTGTACATTAACTGAGGTGTATGGGGATTAATGCATGTGAATTGCACATTTGTTTGAATGGTACAGACAATTTTGTGCAGGCAGAGAGGATGTCCAAGGTGTCCATGCACATCAAAAACTTTGAAGTATAAGAATAATAGCAGAAATGGTGTCCACTGATAAAGTCGCTGTTCTGCAATTTTTGCATGATCTTTTTCTTTATGTGACAAAAACAATACAATATAATAACTTTATTTTTATTTTATTATTCAAAAGTTATTTTGCATCTTCTGACTCCTGACCAAAAGAAAAATGCAAACCTTTACATTTATTAAGCATGACAGTGTGTTATCATTGGTATGTTTTATTGGCACACAAATTAACAACAGGCCTTAAGTTCCTTAATTTTGTCTGAGGATTGCACTCTACTATTAACATGTCTGATTGGATGAGTATCAGCTGAATTCTGAATTCAACCATCGGGAGTAGGAAACAATCAGTATCATTCAAAAATATACTTAACATGCATCACTACTGTAAACATGCTGCAAGGTCCCTTCTTCAGCACAGTGCACCAAGACATGAGTGGGGCCTGTAATGTATTTCAAAACATACTCAAACTATCTGTAATGGTATTGACATGGAAACAGAGTTTAAAGGCAGTCTAGGTTGTCTCTTACTGATCCATCACCCATCCCAAGCAGTGAAAATGGATCAATAACATTACAGACTGGCTTTCTTCATACATTATATACACTCCATCTCTCTCTATAACAAACCCTTCCTGACCCATTGTTGTTGTTGGACTACTCTGTCTCTAATATAACAGCTACTTTCCTGGTAGCTACATTAAAATAACAGTTTATTAGAAACATGAGGATCAGGGTTTCCAAAATTGAGTAGGAACATGGAAGACATAGAAAGTGTACATCCTCACTCAAGGCTTTCAAAGTGTATGTCCATGTCTGCCCTATGTATAGGAGGCTTATTATAGACAGCGGGTATGAAAAGGACACTGCAAGAGTCCTCTGAAGGACTTCAGGAAGTAAAACTTTTAATGGAGTAGGTTTTTAGTAGGAACTACCCTTTAAAAATAACTCAAGAACATCATAAATCAAAGAAAAATAGGATTTTAAACTTTTTTTGAAGAGTGCAAACTAAGTATTCCCATCTCTCTCATTATTACACTTATTTCTTGAGCTTGTCCACTAATTTTAACACTTGATCACCCATGATTTTATCTGGGGACTCAGGCCAATCCCCATTTGCTCATAAGCTTGTTATGAGTTTCAAAGATAGCGTGAGGATGGTTTTAATAGTTTGACAGTGCCTCCATGAATTCACACATTTTAATTGAGCCTCGCACTTTACTTTTTATTTATTTCCCACCACATTTGGACTGTGTTGCAGTCTGCGATTCTTCGCACATTGCATCTACACTCTCATTAGTTCCCGCACAACCGTCATGGAGCAGGTTTGGAGATAATATGAGTGCTTGACAAAGTCTCCAGCCTTGTGTGTAATTCTTCTGGTAAAACCCTGCCAGCAAACGTGTATTTGGAACGACAAAAGAATCAGCCATTTTCATTGTCGTATTTCAGAAGAATAAAATTAAGCAGCATTCATTAACATTAAAGAATAATTATACTCTATCATTCATCCTTTGATAAGTATCATTAACATGACAGTAGGCTGATTAGGTGGATGTTTCCTCAACATTATATACTTAGCATTAAATATCAAATCCGTGCTGTGCAAATCTATTAAAATCACTCTGACTTATTACTCTGGCTGCTCATCAATTTACAGTTCTGCCCACATCAGTGATATTATATTGATGACTGCAGTGGAATAGACACAGACACAAGTACAGATGCAGACTTAATATCATTTTAAAGCTCTCAGGTCTGGATGAGATATGACTCAATACCACATAAGTGCTTTGCAATCTTTCTTCCCTTTATTATCATATGCCAAGCAATAATCTCTTTCCTTCCAGCCAACATCCATTAGATTGCATCACATTTGTTTAATATATGGTATAGTTTTCACTGGAATCTTTTTGCATTTATAGCAGACATCTGGGATATCTTCTTCTCAGAAGAAAAAATAACTGGGCTCTAAAATTCAAGGGGCTCCCTCTCCAACAATCAATAAGCTCCTCTTGACCTTTATGAGCATCAATAATGGTATTTCTGCCTTTTGGAGGAGGATAAAAATTTGAGTTTATCCTCAGACGGGAGTATTTCTTCCACTGTGAAAACTGGTGGATTAGGATTCAAGTGCTCAGAAGCTCAACTAGAAGCAAATATTAAGACTAAAATGGCATTGGAGGAGGCACCAAAAAGAGATTCTTTCAGAATAAGGGACATAAAATAAACCTTTCTATTCTTGGAAGCACTGTATCTTTCAGTCTTCCTACCAGTGCATGCATTAAGCCTTGCAAAGTCACTGGGCCTTGGGTGGAATGTCTAACATGGCATTGGTATTCATTGCGTGGCCCTCTCTGTATGTCCACCTCTGAGTCATACTGGATGAACCCTCAGCAGCACTAGGTACATGACCTTCCTTCCAACTCCATGCCCTGCTTCTGGCTCTCCACATGGTAACTTGTTAATGTCACTCTCTCGCCTCTGTCTATCTCTGTCTCTCTCTCTCTGTCGCACCCACAGAGGTGAAAAATTTGACCCCTAGGTGTTGCACAATTATATCGTATGCCTTTTCACCCCGGAAGGCTTGGGACTTTGGCTATAACACCCGCAGAACAAGTGACCTTTCATGGGTATGTAATGAACACCAGACACAGCCTCCTCATCCCCATGTCTGGCTCCAAGCCTAAGTGACATGTAATGTAGTTTTATGCATGCTATATGACTCAGTAAAGCTGGTACTTTATCCTTAGAGAACCTTAACAGTCAGCCATTACTACAGTTTACTGAGGAACTTTGAAAGAGAGAAAAAAAACCTGTGGCTTTTTGGGAGTAATTCCTGTAAAATGCTTGAGTCCAGGTTGTGTGTCTGGACATCAGAACTGCTTACGTGACAAAATACAGAAGAGGACTCCATGTCCTCTGGGCCACTGACGCTCCAAGGCTTGCATACTTAGTTTGGTGACTCATCTGGAGTGTGCTAGAGGCCTATGTTGTTTCTAAATGGGTTTCTGCTTTGTGACATTGGTAACAAAGTGCTAAAACAGATGGTTTAAGACAACCCTCTTTGCAGTTCTCTATTTTAATGGCCCCCCTGGAAAAATCAAATAATACACCATGTTATCATGGGTCCATGTCTCTGCTTTTAATGCAAGGCCCTCGACAGAGAGTAGCGGTGGGCGGATAGAAGAATATATTGTTAATACACACTAAAGCATGGATGTCCCGCTCTGCCATAATGGCTAATGGGACACCGTTGGATACATCTTTCTCAGTGGCATCTCTCCATTATCCTCAGCCCTGTTTCTTATTTGTTCTCTAAAAGAAAGTACCCAGGGTGGTTCTCTCTCCCTGCCCAAAAATAAGTGGCAGACAGAGAGCCAGATGGGCAAGAGGAAATGGAAGAAAGAAAAAAAGAGTCCTTCTACACCAGCTGCTATCCTGAAAAGTGGTTACATTTACAGGAAGGGGAGCAGATCAAAGATGCCGAAAAACCATTACGCGCGCATGTGGCCTCTTCTTTTCATGAGGCTCTAATGGGTCAGGTGGTAATGACTACCCTTTCACATTAGAGGGTGTTTAGTGGGCCAAACTTGACAAAAAAGAGTGGAATGATCAAAGAAGCCGTGCAACCCTGGTTTTGTAAGACAGGAGAGTGGGATTTTTTTTTTTGTTTTGGCATGTGTGTAGGAGGGTGTGAGGACACAAGCAAGACCTGATGTTCTTTTTGGCAGGGGAAATGCATCTGGTTTATTTTCATACTAGGGATGTCAAATTATTAAATCTTGTTTAATCAATGAATTTTGATAGTTAATCTTGATTAAGTATATTTTTTGCATTTTAAAATATATTTTAAAATTCCACATCAACAATCTGAAACAATTCTTATCACCTTTTTTTGAGCCAGTAATCCAATGAATGCAAAGAAATATACTATATGATCTAAACTTTTTGATTACTGTATTAATGACTACTGCACTGTTACACCAGTTAGGCCAGAAATCCCAACCTAGTGGTAACCTAGCTGTTTAACCACTTCGCATGAAGAAATATGAAAAAAAAAAAAAAAAAAAAAAAATCCAGTATCCATTGTTTAACACTACTGAATTTAGTCTTTTAAGGAGCTCCAGGTTAGTTGCTTCCTCTGTTAAAAAAAAAAAAAAAAAAACTAAATTAAGATTAACAATTAAGGCCAGGAGATTTTCTCAACAAAGTGTTCTTTGTTATACTTTGAGTTATAGTTTGTATATGTACTGAATTAAGCTAAGACTATTTTACTTCCTGTTCTGATAGAAATATGCCTTTTTGTGGGAAAAATAAATAACTTCTTGAAGGTGATAACATTTGCTTCACTGCAGAATAATAGTATTCTCATTTTCCGTTACTGTGGGAAAAGGAAGATGCTGAGGTGAGTGGCATCTGGCTGTTTCCCCTGTTACGATATCTTAACTACAATGCCCCTAATGAGCATGTGATTACTGAAAATAAAACGCTTTAGTTTGGACTAGGCCTGTTAATATGAACACGTTAATGCCCTTGATTAATCTGGAAAGTTTAACGTGTAAAAAAAAATAATGACGCAATTTAATCATATGACCAAATTTGACCACAACTTCCTCCCGTAGTCCTTCTTCGTGGATGTTTACGTCCCTGGGGTGAAAAAGTTAAAGGTGGGTCAAATGCAGCCAGCAGTGATGAGTAAGGACACAGACCCAGGTCTGCTTCATGGCCAAAGCTGCCTAATGGAAGTCTGGATAAAAGTTGTGTGTACATACTGAGGTGATGAACTGTCTTTACACCAAAGCACGAGTCTGAAGTAAAACTTCAAAAGTAAAACTTGTACTAATTTATCTCAAACAAAAATGCAAGTATTTTAAATGTTGATATATAGAATAATAATAATAATAATAATAATAATAATAATAATAATAATACATTTTTAGTAAAAAGCTGTACATAAAGTTAAAATAATGAAAATAAACACTTGGTAATAAGAACATTTAAAAATGAAATGCTGTGATTAATCATGATTAATCAAAGCATAGTGATGTGATTAACTTGATTTTTTTTTAAATCAATTAACAGTACTAGTTTGGACTCATCATGAGTCATGTTAATCCTCAACCATATTTTTAAAACTTTATTTAAAGCTACAATGCACTGATATAGTTGCCATGCAACATGATGGATGCAAAGAACCACAAACTGTCCTGATGGCTCTTTGGATTTGGGAGTGAAGCAATCATAAACACAGGAGCATATTAATTAGCTTTTGGTTAGGTTTGGGCCAAAGCTCACAGTTTGGGTCAGACAAAAGTATTCCACATAGGTGATATCTGATGATAGGAGACACAAATTAAGGAACAAATTTGATTACATAATTGTAATTCTTAGGTCCACTTCTCTAAAGAGGTGAATACGTTTAATTTCTAAAGAACAGCGGTAAAAAATTGCAGGTTAACTCATGATACGATATCATATGATATGATACACCACACAATACCTTGTTCTAGTGGTGGGTGGTAAACTGGTATTAATACCATCTCTGGTAAAATTTCTGCTACACAAAGGATTGTTTGCAACACTGTCATCACCGGTTTAATTGCGTGCTTTGTGTTGTAGTTCCCATATGGTACTTAACCGATGCCACCACTGGAATAACAAAGTGAAGTGACAGTCAACAGCTCATTCTGAGTCTGGTTGGCAGCAAGTTTTGCTGTAGTGTTATGAGCAGCTCGGTAACCAGCCGAATGTCACATACTTATACCATTCCACTTAACTTGCAATACAGTAAACTGGTAAAACCTCTCCAAGTTTGATGTAACATAGCGACTGTGCTGACGCTGCAGAGTGTATTTGTCGTTCTGTGATTCAGCTTTGGCAACTCTCTAAAGGTGAGTCCATGTCAAGTCCAAGAAGTGAGCTTAGACATTAAATGAAGTCAGGTGCAGCTGTAAACACTGCAGCCGTCTAAAGACGTCTAAAGTTGAAGCAGAGTTAAATTAATGATAAACACGCTACTTCCATCAATCCCTTCACGATTAAAATTTGTAGTTGTTATTGTTTCTCAAGTACTTGTATTGTGAATGCTCCCATTAGGAAATATGGTATAGCCAGTATCAGCTTGACACACCTCAGCATTGCAGAAGTGAGACTTATAACCTCAGAAGAAGTAACAAAGAACTGAAGAAGTGGAGGAATGAGGGATATTAGATAATTTTTCTGTGAGCTCCAGTGAGTTCAGTATGCCATCACAGGTTTCCATCTATTTCAATTTTGTAATAGTGCGATATAAAACCTTTATCATAACGGACAAGAAATACTGTAATATGATATCAAGGCCATATTGCCTAGGCCTACCTCATCCATAGAATAATATTGTGGTAAAGAAATCATGTGACAGTTGATACACTAAAAGAAAATCATATAAAGATACATGATAGAACAAGTTCTCTTTAACTGAACAATACATAAATAAGCCCAGGAAAATTTGTAGGCAATCCCAGAAGGGCAGTTCTGTTTCATTGTCTACTTAGTCTTATTCAAGAAATCATAACAAACAAGGGAAACAGTCACTGCAGCATTTGAACAGCCATACTCACATGTCTGGCAAAACTTACCAACAGAAGCACTTGGTGCCGGTTTAACCTCTTATCACACTTTTCAGCTTCTTTACACCACTGTCAGATTATCCAGTGTATTCCTCTCTTTTTATCCCATTATCAATGGAGACATAAAATTTAACATTAAAAAAAATTATCTTCTTTCTTAAGATAAAGCTACATATGGATTTCATGAAATAGGCATTATACATGATCTGGCTTACATAACACTATTTTATTTGATTCCTGTAAAATACATCCAATTTCCCTGTGAGGCTACACACTGACTTTCAAGTACACAAACACAAATGCAAGAAAACAATGCATGGTATCTTTCAAGCTCTTGCATCTGTTACACAAGGAAAACAGGATTTTAATTAAGCATTCAAGGCCGCTGTGGAGGCCTCTATAGACCTGCTCTGAGTCTGTACGTGTATGTATGGTACATGTATGTTTGTATGATTGCACAGGTCTTTAGGGTATATACATGCAAAAACTCACCATCTATTTTCTCACCTCATCCACACACATCAACACAGTCTCCAGGAGCACAAAGCTAACAACATGAGAAACAGCCTTTGGGTGCTGCTGCCAAAAATATTCCAGTATGTAATCATTCCTCGACATCACAACATGACTCACATCACAGCTAGTAACACAGAAGTAGCAGCTGCAACAGCAGGACACGATTGAACAGAAGAGATGCAAATGACAATCAGCTTACTCCCTCAATAGAGGTCAAAGATGGAAAAAAAGAAAAAAAACTACAGATGACAATGGACCTGTCAGAATCTCATGCATATTAGCATTAATATCAATTTTTGCTCACCTTGTTGGCTGCATTATAAGTGTCAAGAGTGACCTTCTGATGATGAAATACAGCCTTCAGTTTCTGACACTGTCTTGCAGTTCTAATATCTTAACACTAGGAGGTGCACTTGGATGAAGCAAAACTTGACTTGCACTTCTCACACCCACAGCTCTCAACTTTTCTACTGACACTATTTCTGATGAAGCATCTGCAAAGCAACCATGCTAAACATTTAATAAAAAGCAACACACGTGCCAGTGTGACATACTGCTGCGGATTAATGCGAGTTAATACTTCTGTCCGTGTTGGGGATAAAAATGTGAACTTTTAAGTCCCGAAATAATTGATTTTGTGAATGCTTGCTCGTGCATTTGCTTTCCAAACTATGCCAATCTATAGTAAAACCCCATGGTATCAACTCTGAAAGAAAACTATTATAATGTATAAGCTTCAAGAGGCACAAATCTAAGCTCGTGAACTGGGGGAACACTCATGCACACAGCTCTACTTTCAGAGGGGGTTCCCCGGTTCCCCTGTTAGCTTAATTCTTAGCAGCCGAGAGTGGTCATTCGAAGAAAAGATAATAATGGCCTACTTACCATATTGACTTCTGATACCATGTCTATGCTTGCTATGTCAATATTCATCCCCACGCCAACCGGAGGACCTGGGACACACCAAAACAACGGTTACCATTAAATTAGGGTACAAGAAACGCAAACGGAATGATTCATCAACATATATTTACGGTTAACGGTGACTGATATGTGCGTGATGGGAACAGATGTGAGAATTTCGCAGTTGTCAGCCTGTTAATAGTTTACAGTGTTCATTTCGGGTGGGATTACATTCGCTGAGCCGAGGTAAAAGTGCTGGTAATTCCCCTAAAGTTGTTGACATTTAATCATGAAACCCCGGACATGCCCAAACATGTTCCACTGGCAGTAAACACCTAGACAGGATCATGAACTGAAACAGGCTTTTTTTTGTATGTTAAATTCCAACAGACGTGACAACATTCATTATTCTTTATAATACACGAGCTCGTGAATTTATCGTCCAAATGTATCACGTTGCCTCTTAAGCTCGTGCGTTTTTGTCAGCACTTCATGTTGCCTTTCATATAAATGCCATAATAAAGTGGCACCTCACTCTCCGAACCAAACCTCATTCAGTTATCGATGATTTTAGAAATAATAAACACTGTGCCCCAGTACAGGCTGACAAGGCTCAAACTCGAACAGAGTTGGTGATAAAACGAGATCATTTACCTCCGAAATCTGGCCTCAATCGTATATCATAACCTTTCAACAGTCTATCCACCGTATCTTTAACCACAGACATATTGCTTGGGTCATTGTCACTCGTACTATGGAAGAAAAAAGAGAGAAAAGGAACACAGGGGTTTTAAAACGAAACATTTTTGAGACATAAAGTGTACCAAGTATTTTCCACGCCGTCTGTTACACTAAGTAAAAAATGAGTGGAGCATCCTCCGACCTCTTCCACTTACCTTTGGGCGCTTACCACGGTCACTACGAGAGGAAACAACCACACGCAGAAACACCTCATTCTTCTTATTCTCAACACAGCCATTGTTATTTTATGTGAATGTTTTTTTTTTCTTTTAGTGAAGAGAGACGAGGAGCAACTTATTCTCGCCAGTGCAGTAATTCCAATGCCGGGCGCATGCGTATTAGAGACCACAACATCAAGAAGCGGCTCTGCTGCTGCTACTGCTGCTGGTAGTGGCAGAGGTAGCACCCAGCCACGGAGGAAATTTAAAGGAGAACCAAGACTTCAAGTTGCTCTGGGGCACGCTGGGATATCCCCGGTTTTTTCTTTCTTTCTTTCTGTCTTTTATTCAGACCCGGAGTAGCTTTTAAGAGCACTAGCTGGAAAGTTGGTGGTTTGAATCCACGGGGGCGTGTGGGGAACTGTGGGTGGGGGTTGTCTCTCTCCATTCGCTTTTTACATATCCGGCTGCAAACTTACAGAGAGTTCCCTGCAAAGGCAAGGCAGTAAACCCTGCTGCTCTTTCAGAACTGTTGGGACTCTTTTGACTGATGTTTGGACCGGACATCTCCTATAGGTCGAATGAGCGCGACTTATTGAGAGTGAAAATCAATACCAATTTTGGTCTTTTTTTTCTTTCAAATAAAATAAAATGATGCAAAATTCCACCCAAAAGTGCAAAAGACAACAACAAAAGAGACAAAGGTCATGATTTTTAGTTTTAGGTAAATATCCCTAATTTGGTGTTGCCAAAATTACTGACAGTGATTCGTGACATAAGATCGTTACTGTAATTGCAGCTCATGATAGATATTATTATAAGATAGCTACTTAATTCTGGCAGGCTGAGGGAACTGAAAAAAAAATTCTTCGTGAAAGATTAAAAAAAGAAAAATCGATAAAAGACAGTCTGATATGATGATTAGAAATCACTATTAGTTTGTGTCTCTGTCCATGGTGCTGAAATTCCTGAATTCACTCGCCCCCTCCCTCTGACGCTGTCCATGGTGCTGAATGTGCCTCCTCTCTCTCGACACAAAGGGGGGTTCCGTGCTATCAATGCATCCCTGCTTCAACACTTGCTCACGCATCGATCTCCACGCACTCGGGCCTCTGATGACAAAAGAGAAGTGGGGCTCCGTACTTTGAGAGGCACGTTGCCAGTGCAGAGCCTCGGGGTTGAAAGCGGGATGCATGGAGCAGAGCAGTAGGCACTGAAGCCTACAGTCAGAGGCATCTCTTGCAAACATGCACGCTTGTAGCTCCACGCACTGGTGAGCAGGATGTGCGCCACTCACTGTTTAAACTCGGACACGAAACGTCATGGATATGGTGGGATCAGAGGCGGATGTTAGCAGTGAGCTCTGTGTAGGAGTCCTGCAGCGGCTCCCCTGCCCGGGAGAGGAGGGGGGCAGAAGTGATCCGAGCAGGAAGACGCTAGTTGTACAGCGATTTAAAAGCACTAATGGAAAATGAAGACTGTGTTACATATGATTTAAACATTCGATATTTTATTGCATTTCGTTGTTTCTTAAAATTTAAAAATCACAGTTATAGTTGACTATTCTGTGTCCTCTATGACCTTAGGGGGGCGTTGTGAAATGTGAAGATTTTCAGAGTCGAATTCAACATATTTTTTTCCCATCCCCATTACACACAGTGATATCATATTTATAGGAGGTTGATATGCAGTTGCTTGGCAACAAACCTTAATTTGCTTGCTGCATTCATGCCTTTTAATTAAATCTGCTCTTGCCAAAAAATCCTTTATAATTCTGCAGCCCTTAAATGCACACATCTATCTATCTATCTATCTATCTATCTATCTATCTATCTATCTATCTATCTATCTATCTATCTATCTATCTATCTATCTATCATAACAATACACATACAAAAGCTAAATCCATACTGGGATGTGCATCTCTGAAAGAGTGTGTTGTCACTGATCTCCATCCTGTTCTACTTGACATTACAATTCATTTAATAGTTTTCAAAAGATGCACCTGCACAGATAATTTGGCCCCAGTCTAGCCATAATTACTCACATGTCAACAGTGCTAAATGTCAGACCTCTTTTGTAGCATAAAATTGGCAGATGAGCCTCCTCCATAACAACATTTTTTAAATTTTTATTTTGATGAATTACTTTTGAGCCAAGGCACTTCACCGGCAGTGTTTTTGTAATCTCCCTCATGCAAGTAAACCATTTTTTGTCATCTGAAAAGTATTGTAGATTACTGTCTTGTTATCTTATATGGTAACTTGAAGACAGAGAAAACACATATCAGCACTAACCACCAATCAATAAGAAATAAAGCAAACACAGAAGTGCAAAAATCTCAAGGTTGGGACCATAATCTTCATGTTAAACTGTGTACTTTACAGAATACATAAACGTTATCAGCCTTGGTAAAATAAGATGTTTTCTGCTTACAGTTTTTCTCAGTCGCTTCGGTACATTTCTTGAATCATCCTTGACATTTGAAAAACTGTAAGTGCATTTCTCAAAACAATTCGTTCAAATAGCAAAACACCATGGATTACCTGCAAAAGCCAGTCTCTTGCTCAAAATCCTTAGTTCATCTCTCAAAAGTAAATATCTGTGTCAATGAACATGTCAGTGCCATCAGAATGACAGGTCCTTGTGTCATTGTGTACGGATAAGACAGTCAAATTATTTAGGCATGTTGTCAATATAACAGTGTGCTCTGGAGGGATGTTCTGATGTAAACTATGGCTAAAGTTTTGATGACAATTATTGTAAATTGTAAGTTACACCTTAGTGTATGTGGGAGATTGATTGTAAGAGACTGGACAAGATTCACATTTACGCTTTACTGTTTGCACTGTAATTTGTTGACAGACGATGTCATTGGAATACAGAAAGGAAAGACAGCACTGTATGGCACAAAGAAAAAAACAAAGAAAAAAACAACAAAAGTAGAAATGTGAACATAGGTCAATCTTCTTCAGGAAAACTGTACATGCAGTGCTGTTTGAATTATAGTGTAGTCTTCCTACACCTCCTGACGTTCCTGTCTGTTGGGCCACAAACATCACAACGAATGTCTTCACTTGCGATGCAGCAGAAAGAATGGAAAGAATTTTTAGAGTGTCTTATCCATCCTCTGCAGGTATCTGCTGTGATGTCATCAAACGCTGCATCCATGGCCAGGAGGGTCATCTGTGTATGTGGCCGGTGATCATATACTTTTCATCTCCATGCTGAGAAAATTCCTCAATCATCAAATTCTTCTTAATCAGATTCCTTGATCATTGGTTGATCTAATGCTTCACACATATCCCTTCGTTAGAGAAAGTAAAGATTCACCTGAGAATAATTCACCAATTCAGGACCGATTTAGGAAAAAAAAAGTCTAAGGGAAATTTATAGAAATATGCTTGACATATTATGACAATTTGTTCAGCCATTTTGCATATAAAGACTTATGCGATGAACTAAGGCCTAAATGTTGTGGGGGGTGGGACTATTCAACATTTCGGCATTATGATACATTTTGAACAACATGACATAAGCAACTGATAATATAGGAAACAGCAGAGAATTGTACATCGTCATTTGCATGGATGTACCAAAGCATTTGCAACTTGTTCAAAGAAATTAGAAACTGCTTTTTTGATGTGCACAAGTGACACAATGATGTGATGATTGAAAAAGTAGTTTTGAGAATTTCAATTCTGTTCTGAGAAATGTACTAAAATGACTGAGAAAAACTGTCATAGCTTATGTATTATTGGAAAAGGGATGCAGGGTAGACTCAGTTTTGATTATAATAAGTCTAAAAGTTTGTATAAACATACATTATTAGTGGCCTATTTGAAGTAAATACATTGACGCTGTTTGCCAAAATGTTAAAGGCCCTGCATTTCAAGAATGGCAACCACTGTCATCTGATTTCATAACGCATTTTTCAGAAATCCAGGGGTGGATGTCATTGAGACCACATTTGTGATTTACAGTATATCAGTGGTGGGCAACTTGTGGCCCAGGGGCCACATGTGGCCCTCATCCTTACCCAACGTGGCCCAGGAATCCATTTCAAATTTCAAGAAACTGTGAATATTAAGGAAACAAGATAAAATTTGCCATGTAAAAATAAAAACAGAAAAAAAATACATTATGTAACTTGTCTTTATCTTGTCTTTATCTCTGATATAAAAGACATAATTAGCTATCATTTTTTTCTGTAAAATCTTTTAGATCCGCCAACTAACTTGTATAAAAAAGCAGGTATGCAAATAAAACATACAAAACTAACTCGAAATGGTTATGTCAATGCATTCAAAAGTAGTTCAAATTGATGTAAGTTATGTGTTTAGTTGACTGAAATAAGTACTTGCATTGGAGTTTAAAAATATAAATGGTATAATAGATTGTAATAGAATCTATATATTTGTTCCTTACATTGGATCATAATTTATGAAAATTCAATTGAGAGTATCCTGCAATTTGTGAAAAAAAAGCTCCTCAGGCAGTGAGAATAAAATAGATGTTGCCCTCTAAGTCAGTGGTTCCCAAAGTGGGGATCAGGGTCATATCATTACAGAAGGACATGGATGCATTTTACTCCATTTCCCAAGAAAAACAGGTATATTATCAAATGGAAAGGAGATAAATTAGTCAAAACTTTGAGTCAAATACTCTAATTTGCTCATCATGATAGAGAAACCTCAAAAGTACATGTGTGGATTTACTGTATGTCCACTTAACAGACATCTTGCTATATTTTTTCTCCTTGCAGATACTGTAGATGCAACCCACTAGAAAAACTTTGTAACCCACTATTGGGTCCCGACCCACCGCTTGAGAACCACTGGTCTATGCAGTAACAAAACGACAGAGGTAGCATTAGGTGGCATTGTTTTATCAGTTTGATCTACATGTATTCTAACTTTTGTATCACTCACAAGTCTACAATAACTGTTCTATACATTGCTCCAATTACTCAAAAACAGTAAGAGTGGTGAGTAGTAGTGCTATCTGGTAACCCTCTGATAAGAACAAATAGAACTCTGGAGTGTGACCAAGACACTGCCTGTGTGCAGAGGGATCAGCACCATGGAAAAACACTCATGACAACTGGCACTATTTTTCCTAATGGGCCTGCCACTACACTTTATATCAGTTGTGTAATCAACCCCCCTTTCAAAAAAAAAAAAAAAAAAAACCCGCTTCCATCAGAACTAAAACTCAAATGTTTTGTTTTCCTGCATGCAAAGCCACTAATTCTAAGTAATAAACAAGTCTGGACATGTGTGTGTGTGTGTGTGTGTGTGTGTGTGTGTGTGTGTGTGTGGGGGGGGGGGGGGTATTGGGGGGGTGTTGAGAGAGAGAGAGGATCAGAATCAATCAGGGTTTACATTTCCTGATCTCTTCAGCATGCCTTTCATAGCTCATTAATATTAATCGGAGGGCAAACAGATGGTGGATCCATAAAATGCTTCAGCAATTACAATATTATGAGTATAAATCAAGAAGAAACTTGTATTGTAACCCTTCAAAGTCAGTGGGTGGATGTTCACATCCCTCACAAACTGGCACTGATGCAAGCAAATAAATATGTTGACCTGCTATGCTGCTCTTAATGCTTGATTTACTGAATTGTCTAACTTTCCCAAAAGGGCTTTAGCTCCTCTCTCTTGCTGTCTTACTGCGTCTTTGCTCTTACATAAATATAATGCCTGCTTTTTGAGCCCTGTAGTAAAATACCATGCATTCTGCCTGTGCAAGGCTGTCCTGTGCTGAGGTATAAAAAAAGCATGTCCCCTGTGCTTCAAAAAGGCATTTGTGTTGTGTCATGTCAGTAAACAAGGGTTTGTTTGCAGGAATCATGGCAAGATGATGGAAATTGTGCGCGTGTGTGTGTGTGTGAGAGAGAGAGAGCGAAAGATGACTGTGCCTGAGTACACAGATAACACATCTTAGTTCATCATGCGCCATGACATTGACTTTTGCAGTAAATAACTACAAACATGATGAAAAAACTTGAACTTCGGCAAATAATGTCACACACCATTGTTGTGTTGGATAAGTTCCAACAGCTTTATTCCCACGCACTTACACTGTCACACACTTTGTCATGGTTTACCTTTGGTGGACAAGCTTAGTGTTGGGAGTAGAGTTTTAAAGCCCAGTGATGGAGATCACTGTATTGAAAATACTATCTAAACCTGACTTTGTTTGACACTTTCATTCAGTTTAGCCACAACCTTAATCAAGCATAATTCATACCATAACATCATCAACACTGATGAGCTGTGCTGGGGGTAAACACAGTCTGAGCAATGCTAGATACACTTTAAAAATAACTATTATACACAGAGAGCATTTATTTTTTACTGACTGCTAGGGTCAGCCCAACACATGGGTCTGTATGTGACTGCCTGCCTGCCTGCTTGCCTGAGTGACTGACTATACTTTCAGAGCTGCATCAGCAGGAGTAGCAACATCTAATGACATTTTATGGAATGTGGAGAATGCTGTTTGGACCAATCACTGTTAATTGAGGAGAGCAAGCTGGTAGCTACAGGTGGGGTTTCAATGTACTCAAAGCTGTTTGCTATAGCTTCCTCCATTGTGGTAATTAGCTTAGATACACTTTATTGCCAAAAGTATTCACTCACCCATCCAAATAATTGAAATCAGGTGTTCCAATCACTTCCATGGCAACAGGTGTACAAAATCAAGCACCTAGACATGCAGACTGTTTCTACAAACATTTGTAAAAGAATCAGTCGCTCTAAGGAGCTCAGTGAATTCAAAGTATGGTACTGTGATTGGATGCCACTTGTGTAAAAAGTCCAGTCATGAAATTTCCTCGCTCCTAAATATTCCATGGTCAACTATCAGTGGTATTATAATGAAGTAGAAGCAATTGGGAACGACAGCAGCTCAGCCACGAATTGGTAGGTCACGTAAAATGCGGGAGCGGGGTCAGCGGATGCTGAGGCACATAGTGCGCAGAGGTCGCCAAAGACCTCCAAACTTCATGTGGCCTCCAGATTAGCTCAAGAACAGTGCGTAGAGAGCTTCATACAATGGGTTTCCATGGCTGAGCAGCTGCATCCAAGCCATACATCACCAAGTGCAATGCAAAGCGTCAGATGCAGTGGTGTAAAGCATGCCGCCACTGGACTCTAGAGCAGTGGAGACGCATTTTCTGGAGTGATGAATCGTGCTTCTCCATCTGGCAATCTGATGGATGAGTCTGGGTTTGGCAGTCGCCAGGAGAACAGTACTTATCTGACTGCATTGTGCCAAGTGTAGTGTTTGGTGGAGGGGGATTATGGTGCGGGGTTGTTTTCAGGAGCTGGACTTGGCTCCTTAGTTCCAATGAAAGGAACTCTGAATGCTTCAGCATACCAAGAGGTTTTGGACAATTCCATGCTCCTAACTTTGTGGAACAGTTTGGGGATGGCCCCTTCCTGTTCCAACATGACTGTGCACCAGTGCACAAAGCAAGGTCCATAAAGACATGGATGAGAGAGTTTGGTGTGGATGAACTTGACTGGCCTACACAGAGTCCTGACCTCAACCCGATAGAACACCTTTGGGATGAATTAAAGCGTAGACTGAGAGCCAGGCCTTCTTGTCCAACATCAGTGTGTGACCTCACAAATCTGCTTCTGGAAGAATGGTAAAAAATTCCCTTAAACACACTCCTAAACCTTGTGGAAAGCCTTCCCAGAAGAGTTGAAGCTGTTATAGCTGCAGAGTGTTGACTGACGTCATATTAAACCCTATGGATTGAGAATAGGATGTCACTTAAGTTCATATGCAAGTCAAGGCAGGTGAGCGAATAATTATGGTACTATAGTGTATATCTCTAGTATGGCATCAGTTTAACCAGAACTTGATCACTTTTCTGCATGAAATAATGAAATAAAGTATAAAAAACAACTCTTTCACATGGTATGCGTTTGTGAGAACTGGGGGGGGGTTTAGTTGCTGAGTGAGTGGGTGTATACAGTGGCTACTACTGGAGTGATTAGCTCAGACTTAGCCACAGCTAAGGCTTTTCTAGCAAAAATATGTGCCCCTGGCCTGTCCACCACCACCACCACCACCACCACCACCTTTCTCTTCCTTTCAAATGTGTGCTAAAACAAGCCATTTGCAGATTTTTCCCTCAAGATGTCATGTGGGGAGTTAGCACTGCCCCCAGGTTTGATTGGCCCTCTCTGCTTGGAAGAAAGTTCTGCCCTCCTTTCCTGATCCTCCTCTCCGCTGTCACATCCATTAAGCAACATCCATTTCCTGAGAGGGGTGTAGTCAGGGGCGGAATCAGACAACTCATTAACCTTTAAAGCCACGGACACAGAAACGCTCGTTCTGAGCAAGGCTGAAACAGAGGGTTTTTTAGCCATACAAAAATCCAATACTGGAGTTTTTTTCAGCAAAAATTTTCACAGGCATGTTTTGTGGACCTCTGAGACCCATATAAACTTCTCTTAAAGGGGTAAAATATGTGACCTTTGAAACAAGGGCAGAGAGCCACACTAAAAGCTTTTCATGATGAAAAAGATGTTTTCACTCTACTCCCAGTGTTTGCCGGTGTATCCTATGGTTGCTGGCGCAGTAGTTATTACCTTGGATGTAGCTGTCAGAAAGCAGAAGTTTAATTGGAACTAGCTGACATTTTTTTAAACAAGGGCAAAGAGCCACACCAAAAGTTTTTCACAGCAGAGAACATGTTTTTGATAGTCACCTGACCAGCCTTGGCATCAATTTTATTCACCAAGAAGTTCTGCCATTAACAATCTACCATAGCGGCAACCTGTCAGCCTTTGAGAAGTGCATGCGTAAAGCGTAATTTTTGTCTTGTCGCTCTGATTGGCCCGTCATGAACTTGACAGATGAAATGTTCCTCTAATCACCTTTCAAGATTTTTTAAAAAGTCCTGCCCTTCTCAAATGCTTTCAATGGCAGCTTTCCCCGATGAATGTGAAATACATCCATTCAATGGATATTTGAAACAAGATCTGGTGTGCCAGGTTACCCCTCCCGTGTCTGGCATTTTAACAGGCATCCCAGAGAGTTGCAGCCAGTCATATACTGGGTTTTAACCTTGTCTTGTTTAATTGGGCAATGGTCAGTCTGCCTAAAAGTATATAGGTAATTAAAGTAGTGATTTTGTTAGGAGCTAGAAAATAAAAGATCAACTTAACCTGCAGACCACGTTTTTTTTTTTTTTTGTCGCAAAAAACCTATATATATATTTGTATTTAGTGGTCGTGTTGAATGATTAGGGTCCAGCTATGGGTTGCACCAGTTATGCATCAGTTCAGATATAGCCTCATTTAAAGTTCTACCTCGCATCAACGTTTAGACTCTACTAACATTCAAGGTATTGCACCAGTTTAGATGGTTTAAATGTAAGCTTAGGCTATAACTTAAATTGTATACCTACCTCCTAGTAGGTGCTAAGTCCTCCATGAAAAAGGTTGTCTCTGATAGTTTTGAAAGTTGGTGTGACCAAAAGGATAACGAGGAGCAGAGGGTTTTAGTGTGGGCTCTCTGTGATTAGACTTTTCATTTTACATGTGTGGGGATAATTTCTGCTGTCAGACAATTAGTAGGCCACTTTATTACACTCCATCCATCCATCCATCCATCCATCCATCCATCCATCCATCCATATATCCATCCATCCATCTGGAGCTGAAGCTAATCCTTTATTTGGGCGAGATGCAGGCTATACCCTAAACTGCTCACCACTTAATCATGGGGCTGACATATAGAGACAAACAATCAGTCAAACTCACACCTTTGGACAATTAAGCATGTCTAATGAGCCTAACATGCATGTTTTGGACTGTGGATCTGAAGTACCTGAAGAGAACCCATGCAAGCATGAGGAGAAAGGCCCTCTCTGACCAGAATTTAAACTATGAACCCTCTTGCTGTGAGGCATTGGCACTAACCCCTGAACTACCATACAGCCCATGGTCTGATGTGTTTTGCATATACTTTCAGCACTTTTTTGAGATCAATGGCAGTTAGAAAAATTATCTTCAGCTGTTTAGAGACACCGTGAGGCAGTACGGTAACAAACTCCATGTTAAAAAATACTTCCTGATTGGTCAAATGAAGTTAAAACATGTCAGTGACAAGTTTTCATTAGTTCAAACAATGTTTATATCATTTCAAAAATAAGGTTATTAAATACAATCTTGTGTCTTCTATGGAAGCATGTACCATCCTTTCACACCCTGGTAGCTTATGGTAAGTCCATCTCAGGTGGCTAATAGTCAAATTTTGAAAGCAGCATAGACATTAATATTTGTTGCAGATGGCGATGGCACAAATACGTGGGTATGTACGCCTCCCCACTCTCAGCCCTGTCCATAATGGTAGCTAACATGGGCATAGGGGGGGAAAAGGGTGCTGAATATCTGGGCCCACAGTACGGAGGGCCCCTTGAGAAGCCTGCAATGAAAAGTGTGTTTTTATTTTTATTTCTTCGTAATTAGGGTCATTGTTGAATTAAAAGCCACTTAATTTATCAGTCAATAGACTGAAATTTGTATCAAATAGGATAAAATACAATACTGAGGGGGCCCTTAAAATTACCAAATGGTGTAGTCCAGTGCTGCAAAATAATGCAAGTAAAGTTGATTTAACCATAGTAAAAATATTGCTCACAAATGAGGAAATGATTGTTCAAAAATACATTAAAATGCATAGATATTTTTCAAAAATTAAGCAACACTTGTTGCTTGGCTAGTCAGTAAGTGGGGGGCCCCGTGTAATATTCTTTCTAGGGGCCCAAAATTCCTAGCAACGCCCCTGGTAGCTAGTAATGTCTAATGTGTTACTTTTTACAGAGTAACTACCCAGACACTAAAAATATAAAGCTACTAAAGATATAAGATTTTCAGTCTAAACTTTTTTCTTTTAAACAGGTATTGAACATGATAATTAATTTGATAAAAATATACATAATAAAATGAACGTGTATTGACATCCTGGGCTTTAGCAGTCAGACCAGTTTTTTGCTCTTTCACAATGCCGACATTTTCTGAAACTGTAGGTAGCTGCTTAATATTGAGAAAATGTGCAAAGGTTTTGATTAATCTTTTATTGTTCATTGGTTTATTAAAGGGAATAACAACACAAAACACTTTCTAATTATGTGGAGTTTATCCATGTTAAGTGAAATAGCTACAAATACCCAATACACTCAATTAAGAGTGTTCCCTCAATTTAATCCTTCCAAAGCTTTTGTAAATCCTTAACAAATATCCGCAAACTATTAGAGTGGGTGTGATCAGTTTTTATTTTATCTAAACATTTTAGGCTTGTCCAGGCTTGGTGGAAGTAAAGAAAGGGGTTGAATTACTCTGCAGTGCCTAATAAAGCTCTACAGCTTGTGGTCTTACTGCAGAGCTTGCACCTGGTTTGCTCTCAGCAGGTAACACCTCCCATGGATTCACTATCTGATATCAATCCAGCACCGCTGAGATGGAGCGGCAGAGTGCCAGAGCACATGGCCAACAAAGCAGTGGCATCATTTCACCCAGTTACTGTAATTAATCCGTCACTGGTACGCTCAATATACCAGTCATAGTTTAAATGTGTTTTAATGCATGTACTAAAAGAACTAATTGAGAAATGGTTAACATACATTACATTTAAAGAAAATCCAAACATAATTTGTCAGCCAGAAATGGAAACTGCACTGCCTTTCCCTGTAATAAAACACCTCTCTGTATCTCTCTTTTATATGTACCGCAATTACAGCATTGACATTGCTGATTAGAGCTCCTTAACTCAGCAGGAGAGCTCTATTAGAGGCTTGTGGAAGGCACATTTAAACGATGTCCTTGTAATTGTTGAGAGGGAGAGTATTTAGGTCAATGACACACCAAAGGAATTTAGAGACAAAAAACTGACGAGTAAAGCAGAGTGTAATTATAACCGACTGGGACATGATGGATTCTATTTATCTATTAATGTTTGCTCAAAGTACTTATTTATAGAGAGGAAATGCACTTAACCTAACACTCAGAAACGTTCAGTCATGAAGGAAACAATGAAATCCTTTGTCTCATTAATAGCTGGAAAATTAAGCTCAAGTATGTTGTTACAAATGAAAGACTAGGATACTGAATCTTTTTCAACCACCATGGTAACCACTATTTACTCAATCTTATTATGTGGAAATCAATGTGCAAATAAAATTTTAAGTCATCTGCATTTAGCATCATATTAAAAACAAGCAAAGGTTCCTGGGTATTTGTCAAGACACTGATGTGACTAGGCTGAAAAGATGAACAAGTATGCCATAGATATTTACCTTTGCTTCGTTCCCTAAGACACTGTATACTAAAAGCAACATTTTTTGTAGTGTTGTCTGTTAGCCTGACACACCTGTGAGGCTGTTTCATAGATCTATTGCATAGCTATGTTTCCCATTACACCCTGAAAGATCCCATACAAAGCATTTGGGAAAGGCAGGGCTTTTCAAAAAACACTTGGAAGGTGACTGGACGGATGTTCTATCCGTCACATTAATTTCAGGTAGATCAGGGCGACAAGGTAAGCATGCTCAGCTCTGTTATTAGCCTGAGCTCGGCAGAAAAACACTGTCGTAGTTTACGAACAATGGAGCTTGTTGATAGATAAAACTCATGCCAAGGTCAGTCAGGAGAAGAGCAAAAATAATTCCTCAACCAAGAAAAGCCTCCATTGTGGCTCTTTGCTCTTGTTTTACATAGAAATGAGGACCAGTTCTGATAAAACTACTGATTTACTACAACTACATCTGAGCTAATCACAACATCAGCAGCAGTCATTGTGTATACTGTCTGAGAGTATAACTAAATCCCATTTGAAACAATTGCAACAATTGGAAAGCAGAAGATTGAAAAAAATAACTATTTGTCATTCGTGAAAAGCTTTCAGTGCTGTTCTTTGCTATTCATAAAGTGATGTGGTCAGGTTCTGCTAAAACTGTCTCTGTACAATGACTAACTGGTACACTGGTGAAAGCCATTGCTTCCAGTTTTCAGAACAAATAAACCTATAGCTTCTGCCCCGTTCACCTCAAATAATGCTGATTGGTCAGTTGCATTTTCAGACCTGGCACAAACATTGTAGATTGGAGCTTTGCAAGATGGATTTGCCTGATAACTGACATGGAGTCTGGCAAATTTATTTGCTTTGCAAGGTTAACTGTCAGGCAATTTGGTAAGCCACCCAACATAAGCTCTTAGAGAGATTGCATTAGCTAGCTAGGTCAGACTAAGGATGGTCCTACCTCACTAATGTTAAAGTCAAATAAATGCAATGCAAATTTAGATTTAGACTTGTAGATTAATGTGAAGTGATGAAAACACTCAGTGAACTGTCACAATGTTGTGAAGTTTAATCTATCATGGCATAATAAAGGATGACAGTATCCACAGGTACAAGATGTAAAATTGTTCTACAGCGTGTATCCAGTGTTAGTTGTTCTAGTGCTCCCAGCCTTCAGCCCAGACTAGCATGCATGTGCTGGTTACTCATTACTCAGGTTAAGTGCTTATACACCATTTTAACCTGATGCAGCCTAAGACACAGCCTATATCAATCTTTTAGATCTACAAAAATATCTTCTTCAAATCAATGTAGTTAAATAAAAGTACAAAGTTTTGTTCTTTGCTAATTTACACACAAGTTGAAAATCCTTTTGGCAGTGTTACTGTAGCTACAGTCTGGGCTTGAAAATGATCTATTTATGCAGTTTTTTTTTCACTTCTTTCTGAGTAAAGACTTATTCTGACCAAAGTTATGTGACAAGATGAGTTACTTCACAATAAACCTATCTCTACAAAAGAAGGGCAGTACTGCATATTATTATTATTATTTTTGCTCTGTATCTTTATCGTCTTGATAATGAGTAACATCCGGCTATATGATTTCTTCCATCACTTATTCCTATCACTGTTGTAGCGTGGCAGTAAAATTTCACCACTCAGTTAAGCCACCACAGCCTTGAATGTCTCACATTTTATGTTTATGTTTAACATATTAAAAATGTAGTTAATGTACTTGTCTTGTACTTGACTTGTAGTCAGATGTGTTGTACTTGCTATGGAGTTGTTAAGAGACTTACTGCATCTGATACAACATTTTTTTCCTTTCCCATGAATGACCAATGCCATTGCACACTATCCCTTGATAATAAACAAAACTAATCAACAATAACTAAAACAGTGACAGGCACCACAACATTTGCCAGGCATTCTGCTGTGGACTAGTGAGTGTGTTGGATATTTGGCTAATCAAGCACCTCCCCCGTTAAGGTATGCTGTTAGGGTACTTCAAGACCAAACTTTGTAAAACTAGTTTTTCATCTTGATCAACTCAAGTAATCAGGATGACTAAACTGAAACAAATTCATTGTTTGCTGAAAATTTCCTCCTCTGTTTACCTTATTTTTCTTCCAGTTACAGTCACTCTTGTTTTGCCTTCAGGCTTCACTTTATTTGTTCTGTGGCTGACTCCCTGTTGTTGTTGTTTTTGTTACTGGTGGTTTGTCAAGTTGAACTAGTGTCCCACAATGTTGCTCCTGTACCAAAGCAAGACACTGATGGATGCATTAATGTTTAATTTTCTGGATTTTCAGGGATGCCTATCATGGGTTAACACTGAAAAACATCTACAGGCTGTTATGGGAAACCAAGAAGGACGGGAAGGATCTAATTATTTGAAGAAGGTGTCAGGAAAATCTGCCCCCCCTTTGAGTGTCCCTATTAAAGTCCATCTCGCCATTCTCCTGTCTCTTGCATTCTGGCCCCCTTCTTGTAACTCTGTCTTACAATGTGACACTTTCGATTAGCAAATTCTGTGTCCACAGCAGCATACATCCGAGAATAGGTACAACACAAGATAAGATATAGAAGAGAAAATTTATTAGAGTAAGTGCCATTTCAGGGCCCTGAGGCATCTGTGGTAAAACTCTTACATGTGTTATGGAGAACTTTATTCCCCCAAAAAGTTGCCATGATTTTTTGCCAATATTTTTCAATGAGTTTTGAAACACATCTTACAACCTTGCCCAGCCTTTACTGATGTAAAGGCTGGGCAAATAATATATATCGGACTAGATAATAAGTTAAATATTTTCCCTGTAATGCTGAACCTTTAAAGGTACAGTGTGTATAACTGGGAATATTTGCGACATCTTGCAGTCAGATATTAGACTGTGATGCTCACTTCTTGTGGTAACAATGGCAGCCATGGAATTGCTATTTGCTCTCTTCTGTGGTACTGTAGAAACATAACAAGATGCAACAATCAAGATGGTGGAGTTCGTGTAGGGGACCTCCTTATGTGTGAATAGATGGCTATTCTAAGATAATATAGATAAATAGATAAATGAGTAAATAAAAATGTCCACATCTTTGGGGCACAGTAGGAAATGGATGTTGCTAGTAAGTATGGATAGATACTTTAGAGAGATACTTTGTACCCCCACAATAACGGTGCCAGACCTGGGGACCCCCTCTGTCTCTAGAGGTGAGGTAAGGAATAGTTGCACAGAGATGTGCACATTCACTGATTGTAGTGTGCATTCTTAAATTTAAAGGATTTCTATAAACATTACTTTGATTTCAGAAATAGGTCTTAACAAACATGTATCGTTTCATTTTAAAATGAACTTATCTCATCTATTTTGACAATAATGGGTAAAATATTCAATTCTAATCATTCAAAAATTCTTTTTGTTTCATTGAAGGAATCCTGCGACTGTCTTCTTAGTGTCTTGTGACCCCTGACCTCCAATCCAGAAACCACTGGCCTGGGGTACTGTCTGTTTGGGTAGTAGGATTGCCACGAGCCCCTCGTCCTGCTGTGGATGTTCCTAGAGCCCCAAAACAGCGGATGGTCTCCGGGTGTATCGCCAAGGTGAAAAGGAATGTTGTTGAGCTTGACCTTGCGTGACTTTGCCAGCTGTCAAATGACAAATGTGTGTGGACATGTGTCGAGCTGGGCTCTGGCTTGTTCCCCCTTTCCTCCAGCCTGGAAGTGGCACTTCTGGCCCCGTGGAAATAACTTTATTTTCAGTGTTTAAACACTGAAAAAGATAGGCCTACTTATAGGTAGGTGTAATTTTTACCAAGTTTGTTTTTAATGCTGCTTGGCTAAAAATTACACACTATACATTTAAGGCATGAAATATTAAGAGATTTAGACTCTGAACAGATTTAGAGTTTGTTAGCTGGTTTTATCATTTGAATCTCATATTAGGCCATCATTATTTTTAAGATCAGATTTTCTTATTTGAACCCTTGTTTTGAAATAATCTAGTCAATATGAATTGAAATTAATGTAAAACCCTGAAGTTACATCTGTCCAAATACAATGCATCTGTAGCTGTTCTCCCTCTTAAGCTACCCCTACATCAGAAGACTTTGAAAAGATTTGGAAAAGACTCTTGGAAAACTATCAGCTCACACCTGCACACCTCACATCTAAAGACAAGTTTTTAGAGTTTTTAGTCACAGCCTAGTCTCAGACTGAGATTTAACAAAGACTGTGAATTTTGCAGGGTCACTATTTACAAGACTACTACTGGATTCTTTTAGCAATTTTTTTCCACCATGCAATTTTTTCGCCACTCTGTTGTGATATGTTGGACAATTCACTTAGAACAGGCTGGGCTGATCTGCCCACAGCTCCACCAGCCGCTCCTCTTTCTGGACGGTCCATACTGGTCGGGACCTTCGACGTTTCACTGCCGGTGCTTCTTGTTCGTCCATGCCTCTCTGCTGCTTTTGTGGTTGTTTTGACCGGCAGGTTTCCTGTTTCCAGTTTTGTCAGAGCTCATCTATTGGTTGTTTATAGTGTTACATCACTGCGACTTGCGATAATATCACATACGTTTGATATGATCGCAAGTCCAAGACTAGGAAAAGACTGATATAAAACAGCGCAGATTACCACCTTAAACTTAACGATAGAGATGACGGGAGTGTGCCATGACTCCAGTAAGACTCCTAAAATTTACTTAAGACTTTCAGCTTTTAGTCTGTGACTGTGAAAATCTTTTGGTGTAAGCCCAGCATTAGCTGTAGAAAGCAAGGATCCAAGGTTTGGCAGGATTTGTGAGAACACAAGAGTAAATGCTTGGACTTTAAGTAAAGAATACAATATGAGGACTTTTTATGGACTAAAACGACGAGAATGGTTTTCAATATTTGGTGTCTACAACTAGACTAAAACTATAAAGGGTAGAAATGACTGACAAATTCAACAGTACTTATACCATATGATTTGTTTTTTTCTTTAATAAAAGTTTGACTACCATGACATCAAATATATCATTTGTTTAAGGCCCAGTTAGGGATGACTTATTGCAAATTAGCTCAGGCTATAAATGCTGCAGTGTTAGGCAACCATTTCTTTTTTTCTGTATTGAAACTATTTTAGTGCTGTTATCAGACTCCAATATTTGAACCCTTACTTTAGAGTTCCTTCAACAACCTACACAACAAACACATGGAAAAGGATGCCTGAAAGTGAATTTTCCTAGCACAGTAGCCCTGAAACTTTGAAACACAGCAACCTATCAGCTCCATGATTAAGAGGCCCTGACTTTGACATATTTTGGTTTGACATTACAAGCCATTTTAAAATTACTATTAAAAAACAATAATCTCTCCATCTCAGCCAGAGCAGAGCAGCCCATTTGACACTGCACTACTTAATGAGGGACAGCATGGAAGGGATTCATGCATGGCTGGGATGGTTGATGAGAGACTTGCATGTACAGTAGGTCAAGGTTGTTAGAAATATTTATATCTGTAAAAGACCTACATATCCACACTCCCAGCTTATATAGTTATGTGACAGAACAAGCTTCAATGTTACACTTCACATTACCCCTGCTTTAATCAAATGCTTAGTGATATTAAACTGGATTTAACTGCAACTGCATTTGATCCTGATCACAAATAAGATTAAGAAAAGAAATTAAGTTGTGGTGTTGTATTTTTATTTCATTTCATTCATTTTTTCTTTACTTATTTTTGTGTATTTGATTGATCTTGCATGAAATGGTCTTGTTTTCTGTTGTGTGAAGGAGCCCAGGATGAAAAGAGTGGTAAACATGAATTAAGATCCAGTTTAAATGCTTGAATGGATAAATATTGACCAGTATTGCCAGTAATTATGTCCAAACATTTGCCACCATATTTAACAGAATGTAGTCCACACTAGCATTTAATCCATGTTTTTTCACATGACTGGAGGCATAAAAATCCATCAACATTGCCTAAGAGTGCCCATGGGCGATTTTTGGGCTGTGTTTTTTCCATGCAGACCTTGGCACCACCTGAGGGCCCCTGTTGGCCATGATCTCCACCTGTCAGGCAAAATGTCATGCCAGTGGTTTCAACCTCAGTAGTGTAGATAAGCAGGACAAACGAAGCCTATCAGCCAACTGTCATGCCTCATTACCCTCCAGCTACCAAAGGAGGCGCCACCTGCTACCGCTTCAAGGTTACAGCGTCCTTGCCTGCCCATCCACCAACCAAAACAACACATAGCTGGCCCATTACTCGCCTACCTTCACACATCCAGTCTTCCACTATGCCATGACAGACGTGGGTCATCATTGCCAAAACTGATGACAGGAGTCCAGGGTGAGTGTCAGCTTTAGCCACAGTTGGAGCCGGAGGAAAGATGGAGGCGGAGGAGGAAGGGGGGAAGGAAGAGAGGATTACTTGATGGTCTCAGCCAAAAGTCCCATTTTGGTGTCTTGGCATGAGAGGTGATTTAGGCAGTGACACGGGGTGATAACGTGATACTTGGAAGTGGTGTCACCATTTTCCTGGGCCATCTGCATATTACAAGGGCCACTGTCACAGAGTGAGTTACACTGAATGCCATTCCAAATGGCAGGATGCATGGATGGACCTAAAATCTCTTTACATTAGCTTTCTTTCATTAGGATTTCCTAATCTATACTGAAACAATCCCTCCATCTATTCCAGTAAAATTACAACCTTGATAACATTCAAAGTGGAATTTTACTACAGTGTTTTAAGTCCTCATACAGAATAGATCACATTTCAATAGCACAATCATCCTGCATTTTCTAAAGGTTTGCTTTACTCTCATAAGATTTACTGAACAGGCTGTGCACTTCTGAATTATTAGGGGAAATAAATAATGGAATAAAGAGGCTTTATAAAGAATTGTCTCATTTAAACCTCCTTTGAGGATTTTTAGCTGGTTATGAAAGAGAAGAAAATTAATTCTGATGATTCTTTATGATCTACCATGGCAAAACAGACCATCATAAAACAGACTGCTTGCTCCTTTACATGTATAAAAGGTTTATTTACAGCAGGGCCAGCTCTAGCCATTTTGATGCCTTAGGCGAGATTTCAATTTGGTGTCCCCATCCCCAGCACTTCATCATCACCCCAGAGAAAAGTTAAGAAGGTTTACTTCCTAATATATGCATGTAATTGTGTTCAGTTTTGATTTTTGTAGTTAAAAAAAAAAAAATTTGTAGTTAGAAACATTTTTCATATAATACACTATGAAATGACAAACAGGAATTCATTATTAAGATCTTGCATCATGATATGAGAAAACTACAATGTACAAAGATATGAGGATGTCACTGGATCTATCAAGACTTCAACAGCGGGTCTGTGGTGTCTCCCCCAGATTTTGTGATGAAATGCTCCATTTTAATGCTATTTTATACACTGGACACTATTTATGGTCAAATCAATAACTGAAAATTTGAAATGTGTACTTCAAATTTGCTTTGTTTTGTGTAAAAGCATCATTTGAGCAGGAAGTTATGCTTCACTTAATAATAGGCTTTGTCCTTGATATATTTCTGAGCTTTTATGTCTTTATTTATGATATAAAGTGAATAACAGTGGACAGAATCAGAGACAGGGATGTGAGGGTAGGGGAGACATATGCAGGAAAGAAGCCACCAGCTGGACCCGAACCCGGGCCGCCAGCTTGCATGGGGCACAGCCCAGCTATAAGGCCATCTAAGCTCCCCAGAGTTGCTGTTTTAACACAATATATGATCAGTCCTGACACTCTGCTCTCTTCTTTGTGTTGCTGGGTAGGCGTGTGGAGAGAGAGGGGCGTGGCGAGAGAGTGGTGAAGTGAGGATGGGCTGAGGGGTGCAGTAGGAAAGAACACAAGAATTGAAAACCAACATTGAAAAGTTTGTCAAACTATTATGAGATTCTGATGTTCAAATGACTTCTTCATGCCACTTTTAGACTCCTTTTCATCATTGTATCTGCCCATTTACTGCACTTTTTCCAAACTTTTAACTCATTTTGCCTCTTTTAGCCAATTTTTGTCACTTTTAACCTATTTTTGCTACTTTTTAACACCTTTACACAATTCTGGATGCTAATTTTTTGTGACTTCTTTGCTATTACTCCTTTATGCTAATTTTTGCCTTTGTCACTTATTTTTGTCACTTTTTAACCACTTTTCATCATTTTTTTCTGATCATTTTGCCCCTTTCTGCTTTACTAACCCCATTTATGCTGCTGTTTTCACATTTTTGCCACTCTGTAACTACTTTTCATTGCTTTCCTTGCCTATTTTTGCCACTTTTTTCCCTATCTTCCTTGGGGGGTTTATTTATTTTTTTTTGCAGTTGTTGCATAAATATTCCCTCAAAGATTTTTCAGTTCCTTCTATTATATTCTCTGTCATCTTGGTGTCTGTGCATGTCAGCTTAGTCTGGCATAACTTTCCTTATGGTTTATATCTGTTTGTCCATTCACATTTTTAACATGACTAAAAAAGGCAATTTTGTTTAAAGAAAAAGAGTTTATATTTTGAAAAAATATTATACTATATACAACATGTACAAATAATTTCTTTTGGTTTCTTTGAAAAGATCCAGGTTAAATATAAAATATGGCTATCAAAGATTAACTTTTCAATAGATCATGAATTTCCTTACCTCCATTGGACCCCATTTTGCTAGGCCCCAGAAAGCTCCCCCCATTTCCCCCCTTGGGTGGCCTTGCTGGTGCTTCATTCAAAGTGTTCAGGGATCACATCAGTGTGACACCCTGAGCAACTGTCTATATCATTTATGCCCAGAACCAGCCTTGACTTACAGGAAGCAAGAGGAGATTTTTCAACATAAAACACTTCTTTAAAATGTACAGGTAAATACATTTACTGCTTAACCCATAGAGATGGCCAAACACTTTGCAAAAAAATTCTTACAATAGCTTTAAAGTTTCTTTATTTACATGTCTATACTCGTAAATGAACTGTATCCTTCATGGGGAATAAGCTGCTTTCACCAGGTCAGGCTCAATCAGATCAACTCAGTTTGCTGATAGCTCCACAGAACTGGCAGAGTACCACCTCTGCAGGCTCGCTGACTTCAACTTGACATTGATTCTTTTTCCATAACTACAAGTGGTAACCATGGAGACTGAATACTAACTTTCTATTCTTACACCTGCTGAAGGAGGAAAAGATATGCACAAGCGATGGTTCAGAATGTCAGGACAAATTTAGCATCAACTATTTGTGTATTCTTCAAGATGAAACAAGTGTTGAAAGAAACATTTAACTCAAAGGATTTATGTCTGCTCTCGTGCACGCATTAGCAGCGTATTTTTCTTAATTCATGTGTAGTTTTTATGAATGTATCTTGAGTTATTCCTGTTAGCTTTTAGGTGGGTCTCTGGCTTCAGCCTGAGGATGTTTTGTGAATAGGTTATTGTGTAGGGGGCTTTGTCAGGAACATTTCTTTTTTATAATTGGAATACAGTTTTTCTTTTTCTCCATTTTGACAGAAGACAGAGAAGTGTTGTTATGTGTTAGTGATACATTTCTAAACGGTACTATTTCATTCAGACACAATAGTTAATTGTGTTGTATGAGATGCTTCTGAATATACTAAATGTTGTGCTCCTCAGTGTTGAATTGATTTTGATTATGTGTGCTGCCAGGCCAATTTTTTAAAGGTATATGTTAACTTCTTTTCTTAAGGCTCCTGAGGAGCTAAATCTAGTTATGAAACAAACTTATATGAACTCGGATGTCTCTTCCACACAAAAGCTAAATTTAGTTTGTAGTAGAAATATTTACTTAAAGAAATGAATGTCATGAAAGCAATGGCAGAGATGAATGAGAGTCTGCTGTCAAAGAAAAACCTTTAGAGCTGTAAATGTAGCCCACAAATGTAGTTTAGAATTCAAGGCTACGGCGGAGTGATACGTGATGTGAAAGCAGATAGTTTGGTCAAAACGAAGTGTTGTGTGCAAACATCAATTCCACTACACATTCCATGTAAAAGCCCAGGTTACAAGGGTTGGACATGTGAAGTGGGGGAGGTTTGCCTGCGCTTGTTCATAACTAGTGAAAGGATTGGACCTGAAACATCACATGTGATGGCATACTTCATCAAATGGGAATAAGAGCTGCTTCTGGGGTTTTGACTCAGTCTTACTTTTTCAAAACTGCTTCATAGCAAGTCATGCTAATAGATTGCACATACACCATATCTAACCCCTAGATGCACAAGTGGGCCAAAAATGGCATGGTGTGGTGTTTTTCAATGTTTGTTCTTCAGTGGAGCATCATGGAAGCCTTTGATTCTTATTAAAGGAATCAGATGATGGAATAATCTCAACAGAGAAACCAAAGAGTCTAAGTCAATAACTCTGTTTAAAGGAAATATTAGAGCTCGTATGATGAGAAAGTATGAAGAAAAAAGGTAAATTGTGTTTGGGGCCATGGTGCCATAACATTGATTATCTGGTTGGTATTCTTACTTATGAAATGGTTCCAGGATATAAGCCTCTGTTTTGGCCTGCAGCTTGTTTGTTTTATTTTGATTTCTTACTATGCATGTTATGATTTGTTGATCAATGTTTTGTGAAAATGGGGCAGATATTACAAGACTATTCTTCATTCTGCTCCCTTTCATTCAAAGTGGAAGATTTTATGTTGGATATAAATGGTTTGTTTTATTGAATGAAATATATAAATATATAGATAAAAATAAAAATAAAAAAATTAACTGGCATTCAAGGACATAGCTACTGTTGACCACAAATATCTTATCCAGAAGTCTACAGTTCCCTGCAAGGTCAGATACATTTAAGTATCACATTTAAGTATAGTAGTCTCACAATTAGTGAAATGGGATTCACCTGAGAGCAGTGAATGTGTCTAAAATGATTGTTGTATAAAGACACCTCTGTCTGGAAGGTCCAGTCACCTGTTAATCAGTATTCCTGGCTACCATTTCACCATGAGGACAAAAGAACACTCCGAACAATTTAGAGAAAAGGTTATTGAAAAGTGAAGTTACGGGATGGATACAAAGAAATTATTCCAAGGCACTGAACATCCAAGGAGTTCAGACAAATCCATCACCAACAAAGAGTTTTTTTCATCAAAAAAGCCAATTTATATCGACCAATCTTGATTTGTAAAATCAAGAAAAACGTAATCATCCAAGGGGGTGAATGATTATAGTCTCTTTTGTGAGATATTAATAATGATTTCTTTGCTTGTTTGTCAAAAAATACTCTCCTTCTATCCTTTAGGCTATATTACTTACCTGTAGGAAGTAAAGGCAGCTACTCACAGTGACTGGAAAGCTACAAACACACAAAATGACTGCAAAAATTTTTTAGTTTCTGTTTTGTTTAGTTATATTTTTTCAGTGATTACATGAATGACTGGACAGTCAGTCTCTCTCACAAACAGATAAACAAACACACATGAAGTGTCTGAAGGTTGGCAGTTTCTATTCAATGTTAGTATTTTTTCCCACCAAGGTTTTAATGTTGAAAATAATTTAAAAGGAAATCTTCTGGAGTGAAAAAAAAACCATATTGAATACAATACTGGAGAGCACTGTTAACTAAGATGGCAAAAATGCATATACACAGTTTGATTCAGGTCATTTTTGATCCACCTGTGACTATAAATGTGTGTCTCTTGTCTCTTTATACTTTTACTGTACATATGACTTGAATCCTCATTTCTATAAACAGCCACATCTTCATCTGACACCTACCCAGTGACAATCAATACATAGAAACAATAAAATAACTATAAAGAAATAGCCAGTCTTCATCCTGAAGGCTTTTTGTAGCTCATAAAGAACAAATGCATTGATTTAAACATTTTTATGATGAGCTAAAACATCTTGTTAAAGGTTGAATGTCAAAATATATTTCAACATAAACCTAAACTACTTGTATTAGAAAATGAGCTGCTAAACTAAAGGCATTGGTCTTTGGCACTGTAAACTTTGAATTATTCGAGTTTCAGTGGGGGCTGTTGGAAGAATTTCATACACACAAAACTTTCTGTATTCTCACTTATTCACTTTTGGTTTAGATCGACACAAGCAGAGGGAAAACAGTTTTATTTACAGAATTTCCTGTAAAATAGAAATATTTCTGCTAAAGCTGAACTGTAACAGATTTGCTTTTAATGTTTATTGGCAAAATACCTGGGATTAATAAATTCCCGTGTTCCCATGTACTGTACATGTACCCAACTCTTATATGCATACATTTACATTTCAATAACAACTTCAAACCTTAAGGCAGCAGAGTTTATTAAATTAACTTTCTTTACCGCTTCTTTTCCTTCTCTTTGAGCTGCAGGCTCTTGGAAGCTGTCCAGCTCCGCTCATTGTGAAGCTCTTGGCTTCAATCAGCCAAAAGGTCAACTGAGACAGTGAGGACAACTGTTTTCTGAAAATCAACATTTATTTTATCCTACTATGATATGGTTTGGTCTCCATGGAAACTGCAGTGGATTTTTTTTTCCCTGACGTCAAATCTACTGGAGGTGGTTCAGCACATCATGTCTAAGGAGAAGAGATGTTTAAAGAATTGTGGATTGTGTACACAGTCTGTGGATGTTTGGCTAGGGGGGTTGATAAAAAGGACGAAAGTTTATTCAAGCTGAGTTGGGAAGTTTTTTTAGCCTTCTAGTTTAATGTGGGACTGAAACAATGAGGATACTGACAAAGAACGACTTAGAAACTCATAATACTCTTCTGTCATCCTACCTCAACTGCATGCACACAATACCATGCCCAATATGTAACCGCTTATCTAAAAACACACACTTATGTAGGACAAATCATCACACTTTTCATTCCTTACCCTTCATTCTAACTTTAATCTCTACTTTTCCCCAACAATGGCTCATTTCAAGTATCAACCATTAAAATACTTCAAAAGAGATAGTGTAAGTAAGTCTGAATATCTTTTTTTCCATTTATACTTTGATAATCAAATGCCATCAAAGACACTGAAGCAAGGACATGTAAATGTTTAACCTCTACCATCACTGGTCATAACTAGTTAATATAAGCGCTTTTTACAAATGCACTCCTGAAAATTTCTAAAATATTTCAGTACAGCCTTCATCAGAAATCTTCATGAAGTGGTATTTCCCACAAGATCCTCAGTGTTATCTCTGTCAGGAAAGGGGTCCAATGTTCTCAGAAGACAAGAGATCAAAATAAAACTTGTTGTGAAATGCCAATGGGATGTTTACAACACATCCAAGATTGCTGGCAAAGCAGAGTCCAATGCTATGATGACAGCTTTTGCCTTTATATTAATATAATGTATAAATGAAGTATCAACTAAACAAAAAAGGAGTAAGAAGGAGCCTAATGACATGCAGGATACAACCATCATCCACACACTTGCAATGAATTTTCATGTTACCATCTGTGTTCAAACAAGTGCATGCCATCGTCCTGCAGAATTGTTTCTAGGGCACTGGCAGGAAAAAGTAGAGTGGTCTGTTGTACCAACTATGTATAAGTTATGACTTAAGTTATGGTTTAAAGTCCTTGTAAAGTGAAATCCAAACTTTGTATCTTAACACACTCGATATGTTGAAATAAGGTTGCCACAAACACGTGAAAACACTGAAATCTATGTGTGGCTGAGTTTTTAATTAGATCATTGGAAAGTTGTTCACCTTTTTCCTGGCTTGGTTTAATTTGAGCAGGGCTAATATAGGGGCCTACCATGTAACCAAAGCTGAGGGAAATTACCCTGCCCCCTTAATGCTGCAATAATATTAAATCACCAAGCAGTTCATCTCAATATAGCCTGTTGTTAGCTGATGTCACTGCCTTCATTGAAAGTCAACAGCCAGTTAGTTACATGCTGTCCAGCCATGGTGGTGTATGGGTCAATAAAAGTCTCATAATGGAGTGATATGTACCAGAAAACAGTAAATTTAAGCCCCAACTTCTGTCTTGAAATTTGAGAGAATTGTATATCTCCTGAGTGGGTGCAGCTTCAGCTCATTCAACCATCATGCCCACACAAACCTAAAACAGATTCTACAGCCTCATTTTCCATGATTTTGAAGCTTATAAACTTTGAGATGTTTTATCATGACTGAAATTTGGCCCGTGGGTTCAAAACACAGTGGCCTTTCATACAACTAACCTAAAGTAGAGATCTTTTATTTCTTTAATCATTTTACAGGGACTTTAAAGTTCACACTAAACTCTTCACTGAAACTAAACCTATGTTGTGCCATTGCACCACAGAGACTCAATGTTCATCTTTACTAGTTGAACATAAGGTCCAATGAACCAAAATATTACCACAGATGACATTTACACTGCATTTGACCAATCGTTGAAACATATTTTTTTAATTCAGTGGTTGTTGCAGTGCTGTCTCTTGTCCCTGATTATTTCTGAACAGTCTATGATATGTCAAAGCATTTAAATTAGATGATAACTAAAGCTATAAGAACTATGATGGTATGAATGGTATCAAAGTAGATAATGAGCTAATTTAATGATACTTTATAAATGAATGGATGGAATTATTTCACTAATAAAAAACAAGGGCCAGAGTCCAAACAAAATCCTCATTCATTTTAGAGGGATTGAGTCTATCAAGGAGATTGTGCTGGCACCAAATAGCTGCTAAAACTCATAAATTCTCATCACACTCTGACTGATCCCTCATTTCAATGAGATACACCATGGCAGCCCCATTTATAGAGGACTGCACACCTGTTAAGAGGTGTCAAATTTTAAGTTGCAATTCAGGCTTAGGTTTAAACTCTCAGCTGGTGCAACACTTAAATTCACAGTACACAAATTCTGCCACCAGAAGGCTCTCATTCAAAACAACAATAAAGATAAGGAGAAGTTATGCACTGCTTAACTCTGCCTCTGGTGCTTACTTGTTATCTTAAAGCATAAGGGATTTAAGACCCTTTGTAGGTGCTGAAGCACCCGGGGAAATTTATCTCAGCACAACTAAAAATAACAGAGGTATTACCCAACCAGATTTCATAATCTAACTGGTATTTTGTTAATATCTTTTAATTTACTATTATTTTTAATGAAGCAAAATAGAATAAATACTATGTATTCTACCTATATTGGCGCGCAGATGGCCTAGCAGTAAGGTTGCGCCCCATCCCGGGTTCGAGTCTGGCCTGAGACTCCTTACCTATCCCCTAACTATCCTCCTCCCTAAAAAAAGCATAAAAAGCTCAAAAAAATATCTTTGAAACAATACATCTAAATATATGTGGCCTTCATCATGACTGAAAAACTCAACTGCTCCTCCTCTTTCTAAAGTAGGCTTCATCCAATAACCATGCTGGAATTGGTGTGCTGGTGTTCAGTTGATTTCTACTATCTATCAAATTGTGCCACTTTCCATTGCTGTGCATGGGTAAATGTTAAGGTTTAGGATTGGGCTAAGGGTTCAGGTTGGGGTTAGGTTTACACTCTGCTTTTGTTTTGCCCTGTGGCAGCATTTTTCGACAGAGCAGTAGAAATCTTCAGCACACCAGCAAGCAAACAAGCAGAGACACAGAAACGACACAAAGCAGTGAGTAGCTGAAGTTGTTATTAAAGTTCTGACTTATTAAAATGTGTAAATATGAAATATTATTACCTTAAAATTATGCACCAGCTTAAATATTAGCCTTCCCTTATCCGGGAGCTTTAGTAACTCATTAGCTTTCTTACAGATAGTTTGTAATGATGTAGGAACCAGTTAAACATTGATCTTTTGATCGTTTTTTTTTTTTTTTTTTTTTTAATCTATTTTAGGATATCCCATGCCAGGATGCAGCAAAATGTACTTCCTTCTTTTATAAATGGCAGGACAAAAAAATAAAGCATAATGCAGAAGAAAGGATTCCTATTGGCTAATAAGAGTTATGAGCTAAAATCCTGCTGTCAAAACTTCATGATTTTACAACAATTTAGCATTTGAATATTTCCAAACCATAACTAAAGCCTCTGTTCTACTTAATGAATCATTAAATCATGATATTCTATATTACCTTATTATAAATAGGCTTATTATGCAGGAAGTGTTAGTTACTTTAATATCAGCTGGTAAAGATGAAGCTGCTTTTGTTTATTAAAACTGATCAGTAGTCTCATTCTCAGTTTCTCCAAAACATTCTCATACAAATGTAATCTTTTTCTTTTACTTTGATATATTGTCATGATGACCTGGCAGAAAATACTCAGATTATTACCAAAGCAGATCAGATATGGTCAGAGATATAAAAACGGACTCTGTGATAATGTAAGCATGCTTATTTGTTTACCTATTTACATTTACCACAGGATACCAGCCTCCCACAGGTGCTGATCTGTGGGAGGCTGGTAAACATGGCTGAAAGTTTTAATGACCATGGAAACTGTAGAGCAGAAGCAGGTAATTTTGCTGCCAAAGTGCATGGAGGATGAATAAAGTCTTGAAGAAAACAGACAGCTCCTGCGAGAACACCTTTATCAGACTGACACATTTCAGCTCAAAGCATTCATCAGGGTCACGACAATGGCAACTACATGACAGTAATGACGAATGAAATTCAATATGTAAAAAACGTATATCTTATTAGGAAAAATACATGTTGTGATGTAAACTCTCATTACTTAATTTTATTGTTGTTAATTTAATGATAGATGTAGAAAAATGTGACTTATTTTGGTAGATATACTGAACACTGACATCTCACACAGACTTAAAGTTTTGATTCTAAAATCGCCCATGTTTTGAAGCGGGGACCCGTTTCACATTAACTACACTCCATAAGTTTTATTTGCTTAAAGTAAACCTATGTTTTTGTTTCATGGATGGATTTCACATAATGAAGGAGAAAAGCTGTTAAAAGTGGCCTTTGTGCCATGAATTATTTGCAGAACATTCTGTGATCTCTCACAGCAAGAACCAGGAGGGCCACTTTTCACAGCTTTTCTCCTTTGTGATGTAAAATTCATCCAAGAGATGAAAAAAGTTCACTAAATACACCTCATGGGGTGCAATTTTTCATTAAACAGATTCCTTCATTCAAAATGAGAAGTAAGGAAATGCCTAGTGGGACGAGGGGAGCTTGGCAACAGATCTTGGAGCTAATGGCAGAGAATAATCTTGGTCCACTACAAGAAAGCAGCACAGAATATAAATAAGATACAGCGTCTGGTGACAGTTCATACTTCCACATAAAGAAGTCTTTAATTAAACATCCAAAGACTAATTTTTGATAATATTTCAGGTTTTGAAAACTGTTGTAAATATCTGTGTCATCTGTGATTCGGTAGATTTTTCTCAGAACAGATTTAATTCCTAAGGTTTTTTTTTTTTTTTTTTTTTTTTGCATCTATCAAAGTCCTTTAAATGGGGGATTGACTGTTAACAACAGAGGCAGCAGCTTTCTTTTAAAGCTCCTTTTTATATAATGAGCTTTGCCTATGTTGTCACAGCTCCAGGATAGTAGTTTTATTTTATTCCCTCATGTGTTGTCTTGTTTCCTGTTTTATTTTGGTGACTTACTTTTTGTCTCTCTGTTTTAGGTCTGTTTCCTGCCCTTCCCCCGTGTGTGAGTTTCCCGCCTCTGTGATCACCCATCGTGTTTCACCTGCGTCTCATTGTCTTCCCCTCCCAAGTGTATTTAGTCCCTTCCTAATGTGCCAGTTCGTCTTCAGCCCTGCGTTAAGAGTAGCAGCCTTTTTCCCTCGTGTTTCTTAGTAGTTTCTGACCAGTTTCCTGAATTAGATCTAGTTTTCAGCCTAACATTTTGGATACCTCTGCCTGTTCTTGATTGACTACTGTGTACCGACCTCTGCTCTTCATTAAACGGACTTTGATTCAGTTTCCAGTGACTCTGTTGTGCTTGTGGGTCCTTTTCCTGGTTCAGTTGTGACATATGTATCATGTTGACATTTACAATGTTAACCATGGATCATGGATAAAGGCCAAAACTTGTACTCAGAGCCACGTAACAAAGAGATTGATTTGAAAAGTTGGGCTCCAATTCTCTGAACTAGCACAGCACCATACACAAGCTTGTGGAAAAACCTCATTCGTGCAAAGACATGCAGCAAAATGTGCATGTGCTCGCACGTTAGATGATCTTTCGCAATTTAGAGACTAGCAAAAAAACAAAAAACAAAAACAAAAACAAAAAACAAAAAACAAAGGAAAAATGTACTAGCCAAACACTAATGCTACTGATGTCATCACAATATCACATGAAATACATTATTATATTTTGAATATGATTGAAGTTGTCAATTGTAGCTGAAAGAGGTCATGTAAGTTCTAAAAGCTGTAACCCTTCCTTCTGCGTAAATCAACATTTTTTTCAGTAAGAATGATAGAAGCATCTGCCTATGCTGCTCAGCTCTGTCTGACAGTAGGATGAAATAACTTTGACTACTTTTCATCTAAATGTCCCAAACATATAGTGCGTGTGCCCAGCGGACTTACTTTTTTGTCCAGGAAGCATTAACAATTTACAGATAAATAGCTTTGGTAAATGGACCAAAAATCAGAGTAAGACTTGGTGTAAACTTTTTTATTGAGCTTATATATTTAGGTGTCTGACATTCAGACATGCTGCTTCAACATATGTTCTCATACTGTAAGATATTAAAAAAATTCAAACTCATTGCTTGTCCTTAAATACTTCAGCCAACAGGGTTTCTTTTAAACACAATAATACTGCTTTCTGATAGGAGATGAGGGGCACACATGGAAGCAGTGTAAGATGTGGTCTGCAACAGACAAGACTAAAATGTCCCACCAGAGGTCTGCAGACAGATCCTCTTGGAAACAGCACTGATTTAATACCTGGTTTCATTTGGTGTTAAGCTGCACTGCTTTTCTACCTGTGGCAGCACTGGCCTTTGTGGATTAGTTGCTATTTGTTATGAGGCTTATCTACATATGAGGTGAGCAATTTTGCACCAAGTTTTTGAAATTTTAAATCCACCTGTTCATTTATATGCAACTGGGACATGGTGTTGTTTGCTTGACTGAGCGGTTTCCATGCATTTTTGATTGCAGTAAACATGGATTTCCCCTTTGCATGTGCTCCTTGGATCAAGTGCTAACCACTTGGTTTATTTATTTCAATTATATATTTTTGGGTTTTCACAGCTGAAAACATGCAAAAAAATTTGCTTTTCTCTTGTGGATCTGCCCCTAAATGTGCAAAGACAACTTATGTTCCATCAAGGCTACATTTAAACTGGTGCATAGCTGGTACAACCCATAGCATGTAGAGTTGAGATAAAAATTGGATGTTCACATTTTCACACACGCATTCCATCCTGAAAGATTTCAGGAAATTTTCAGAATTTTTGTGCATGTGTCAAAAGGCTGATGTTTTAATGCAAAGCAGTTTGGAAGGAATATGCTTTGGATTTTTATGCAAAAAAAACAAAAACAAAAAAAAACAGAAATAGAACAGAAAAATAAAACACAAGAAAACAGCATTTCTATGGTTAAAAAATGGTTAGAAATTAAATTCTTGATCAAATATGTAACATACCTGCTATAAAAGAAACCTTTTGTCTAGTAAATTTAAGTTAATTTGAACTCAAAGCTGTAATCTAACCCCCTATCTGCAACTGAAGTCATTTTCAGAAGCAATGAGCAGAGATTTCTCACCTTTCTATTCTTATGAGCATGTTAAGTTCTAAATAGTCTACAAACACACACACACACACATTCCAGCACACAAGCAGCAGAGTTTCTCCTATTGTAAGTGGTTACCATAGATACCACATGGTGAGGCTCATGAAGTACAGTGGGTCCATCTCACGTGGGAGATATCGAGTATTTATAGAAGCACTGTGGTGTGGCCAGAAATGACTTTAGACAATACACTTTTTTGGGTAATAACAAGCGATGAAGTGCTGTAGTGTGTAAGAGGCTGTACGCTGTGCAGTACAAGTGTCTCAGCGGTGACTTTGAATTGTCATTGTGTGTCGAGCTTTAGTGTGATAAAAATAAAGTGGATGTTGGAACTGTCCACGGTGCTGAAAACATGTACAGTTACAGCATTCAGAGTGTCTCTTTCCTTTTCTTTCTTCTATTTCTTTCTCTCCCTGTCATCTGTTTCTGCTGATTTTTCTTCTCCTCACTGTGTGCTTTTATGTATGTCAGTGTCAGTCTGTTTTCCTTAGAAGAAGAAGTGGATGACTAGCACTGAGCAAACAGCTTATGACAAAAAAATACTCCGGTTCTGCCATCTGAGAGCTCTTTTCCCTTCACAAAGGTCAGCAAGTTTTTGAAAAAGTTTCTCGCAATAATCTGCTTGCTCGGCACAGCGGCTGCATGTTCGGACGACTTGAATCCACAGTACATATCGTGACATGTTTAATTAAATCCTATTTAGTGGAATAATGAACTAATTAACAAACTCCAACTGAAGCCGCTTTTTCCGTCATCAAAACACGCCTGGGTTTTGAAGTATGTCCCCTTATCTTCCCAAAGTAATTGTACTTCTGAAATTGACATAATTGAATTGCTACCCACCCTGGCATACGTGCTGGTATTGTTCTCATGGAATGAGGCATTCATAATTGCAATCCATCACAATTGCTGCGCCTTTTTCATCTCAGTTCAGACCTCAAGTCCAATGAATGGTTCAGTGATTATATTTTGTAGAAATATTGTCTACAAGGGATAATAGCCTGCACTTATTAAACATTCCTCTCTTTACATTGGCTACACAAGAAGTATAATTTAGCCTGGATGGAATAGACAACGTGTCGTCAAAGTATGAGAGGATAACCTGCTAAAGGACTCACCAAAACAGGCAATCATCTGTATTGACTTGCGGGGCTAAAATCTGTTCAATATTATGATCAGCATTTATGTATCTCTAAATTTAGCCAGTCTCACCATCTGCTTCTCTGCAGCACAAACTGTGGATGCTGGCGCTGTGACTGACAGAGCATGCTTGGTATCCGGGGAGATGGTGTTCCAGTCAGGAAGACAAGCTCTTACTTTTTGATAGCCGTCCATAAGTCAGTCATTCTGTTTGTTATTGGGCCATTTAGTAGAAGCATCTTGCTACTTAGCATGCTATTTCATCAATCAGAAAGCCAGACAATCACCGAGCCAGCAAGCCTGTTTATCTTGGAAAATAATCCCTATACTGAGAGGCAGGAAATAAAGTTTATGCAGAGCACATGTGTGAGTGCACATATAAAACCTGGTTTAGTCTAATGCAATCTAATCTAAATGACACTGAATGTCTGCAGACCTTCTTAGCATCAAGGATGCAGTCTAAATCCAAGTATGAGCTGAATTTGACTGTATCATGCTAATTTTTTGCAAATACTAACAGATTTTATTATAGGTCACATGCCTAAAAAGCAGAGATTAATAACGACTGCGTGGGTGTGTCCAGTGCATGATACTTAAAGCTACCAGCTATAGAGGTGGATTAAGAGTAATGGCTCTCATCTATGTCATGTGAGTAAGTATGTGTGTATCTATGTGTGTGCAGTACACACGTGGTCCCGCTTGGTTGTTTTGCTAAAGGCGTAGCATGCTAAGCACAGGAACAGTAATAAGTGGTCCTGGCTCGTCCACAAGCTCATCGAGTGCCAGCAAAGTGAATCAGGTCAGGAGCGTTTGGTGGGCAGCGCGTAAATGAGCTGACCTCGCTTGATAAGATCAAGTTGATCACAGCATTAGGGTCAGGATACTTTGTCAAGCAGCATGCCAAGGGGGGAACTGAAACAGCAAATTGCTGACAAATTATGCAAAATTCATCTGGAAAGACACAAGATGAAGCTGTCACTTCTCTTACTTTATTACAACTTTGTCTTCCACTCCTGCTATCTCTTTTATATTACATAAAAGAATGCTGCACCTGCTACTTCTACTCCTACTCCTGCAACTTTTGGATGCCATGCTTCATGCATACAAAGAAAAATCATCATAAGATGTTTGATTTGATCCCCAGGACTCTCAGTGTGGATGCACATGTCCCAGATCGACAGACCATACCAACCAAAAGAGACTGTTTCACTGTCATATCTCTGAGGAAATACATTTACTCTGAAGTATCACATGTGGAAACAAAGTTTTACTTTGTGCAAACTTTGAATCCTGCAGAAAATTCCACCTTTGTCTGAACTATAGAGCTAAATCCAGCAGCTCAAACCAGATGTTTTTTTTGGTGCAATCCAAAGGGCATATTTTCATCAGATCTGCTACCGTTGTATCTAATCTCCTTTGAACGGACTAACTCTGGGTTCACTTGACCTGAAACTGATCCATTGTAGTTTGCATATGATTTTAATCATATTTTGAGATCATTATATAACTTCTGTTTGGAGTACAAAAGACCGGGAGTTGAAGGATTATGTTGCGTAATCAGTCCCCACATTTTAATGCTGTCAGAAGAATATCCTATATTTTTTTTCTGCCTTGCAGTGAATTATTGATAACATGACTGTGATACCACTTCTAATGAAAAAGTAATGCTGTGCCAAATAAAATGTATTCTAGCTCACTGATCAATGGAGATCAAATGGAGTCGAGACATGCGCTGATGCTGGAACATCAGAAAACATCAGATCTTGGATTTGCTTTGCTTTCTCATATTTTGCAGTATCTTTATTGTTCTCTTTGGGGTCAAGTATAGTTAAAGTAACTTATATGTTCAGTGCATGAGTTATATTTAGCTCTGAAACAAGATAAGGTGGTACAGAAGAAAAAATACTCCCACACAGTGCTTGGTTAACCACCTCTCTTTAACCATTACCACTGAAAGGAAGTTAAGGGGCCACTTTTCATCCAATATTCCCACTAAAATATCAAAAAATGCACAGATTCTACATTTGCAAATCCTAATGTGCCATCTCTGGCTGGACTTATCATCTGACACATGTTTGGAAAGTGACTGAGCACAGGTAGAAATGATGCACTCTCTTGATGTGCACAAATGAAGAAATGCCAGCCTGTTTGGAACAGCTGATTTCGGCTGTGTGGTGTGTTAGCCTATCTCCTCGTCTATGGATATTGTGAGTTTGAAGTTGCACTAAATGTATCTACCACCTACTCCACTCAACCACCCAACCAGTATATGAATCACGGTTCAGTGTGCTTTATCTCGAGTAGCAGTTTTTTTGTCTTTGTATGGCCAAAAAAAAAAAAACAAAAACAAAAAAAAAAAACAGATTGTAACAGCTTACAAGTTTTCAGTGAAAAAATATAACTAACAAGACAATTCTGGATCCATAAGGTTCCTAAATATGCCGTCGATTTATTTATAAGTATTGTATTTATGCAAGCATTCTTCTTCCACTTCTCCCTCCCCTCTCTCTTTCTGTCTCTATTTCTCTCCTTTCTCTTAAATCCCTTAATCAAATAGAGACAGGATCCATTCACACGCGCGCTCCCAATAAACACGTTACATTTCAGACCAGTGTTATTTCTTGTCAAATTCCTTCTCCGGTGGATGGCTGCTAATGCCCCCCTCGTCCCTCCTCTTCACTCTCTTAAAAACTCTTCAGGTTTTTCCAACTGAGCGATTCAGGCTGAGGCGGGCGCAACCGCACTAGAGGGAAAGTCAAGTCGTGCTGGACTGGCGCGATATCCTCGCACGGTTCACAACTAAAAAGAAGACCTGACGCGCGTATTAATCATGTTTCTTAACGATGGAATATGCTGATTTTAAAAGTTGACCAGGGATTTCTAGTTGTGGGGTGTTTGCGAGGGATGGCTTTCCTTTTAACTTGCTTATTCTTGTCTTGGTGAGTATGAAAACTCTTTTCTTCTGCATGTTCTCCGACTTTTACGCACAGAAATGAAGGTCTATGGCTCGGTGTTATTCAAGGAAAGTCTGTGTTTTCTATTTCTTGTCCGTTTGAATAAGCTGTCATTGCTGCTTATGTACTTTAGTTACAGTGCGAGCTTTGTTTGGGGAAATAAGCACAGTGAGACCAGTATCTATTTGGATAACATCACGCGCATATTGGATAGATTACTGGATGGCTATGACAACAGGCTGCGACCTGGATTTGGAGGTATGTCCATGACTGTGTCATGTTATATTCTAAAACATATAGTCACATAAAAGATGGTGTCATTTTCGTCTAAAAGAAAAGTTTTACTTCAGGAGTTGTGAATGCATCATTTTGTGCTAGAGTTATCTAACATGGTTTTTATTTTCTTCACACAATAAAGAAAAAAATAACAGCTAATGATTGGAAAATTAGAAAAATAACGCCAACTTGGACTCAATTTTCATGCTCCTTTGTTGCCTAAGTGGATTTAAGATGATCATCATTCAGCCTTTAAAGGCTATACATTAAAAACTGGTCTATTTTATTGTTATTTTATTCAAAAACCCCTTTTCCAAAGTTGCTCTTTGTTTTTCTCAAAGCAACTACTTATCCCTCCGCTGCAGGTCCGGTTACAGAGGTCAAAACTGACATCTTTGTCACCAGCTTTGGACCTGTGTCAGATGTTGAGATGGTAGGTAAAACATGCTGACTGCTGAAACCCTCACACACCATAACACAGGCTGATTTCACTGGCTGACATGCACACGCACATGTTTCATCACTTGTTATCAAAGTCAACGTCAATACACAGACAAGAAAAAAAAAGAAAACAAGAATATGTCCAGTTTTCTCCGTGCATTGGTCTACTCAAGTCATGTTTCTCCCAGTATTCATTATTCCAGCATTTGGGCAGGATGTCATTAGTGCAGCTTAGGATTTTAATCTGGTTGACAATCCCCCCCCCTCTCAGAGAGGGAGAGAGAGAGAGCTAGAGAGAGATGTGGCTGATGTTGGGATGGGGATAGTTTTCTACTCCTGACATGGGATAGGTTGAGCGCTGTATATCTGTTGTCCTGTGCTTAGGCTTTAGGCTTTAGACACAGTTTGCCTGCATCTATAGCCTACTTGAACTCATCATGTGATAGGCTGGTGACAGTTCCATAGAGAGGCATTTAAAAGGCTCTCCAGGGAATCAGGCCATCCATTTGATCTAAAAGCATCCAGGATAGACACTTATTGAAGAGTTTATGCTTACTCTGTAGATGAAATAAAGTCTATAAATAATGATTCATGTTTAAAAGATTATCAGTCACAATCAGTATATTGAGTTTATTTTAATATCTGACAGTGCGTAGAAATAAGATAAAAGCCGCAATAACCGTGAAAAATGAAGGAAGTGATGTCTGAAGATGAAGTATACGGTCTTTTTTTTCAATCACTTCTAATGAGGACAGCCTCTTTTATTTTTGAACTCATGCAGCACCATATGAATAGCCCATAAATAATAAAAAAACAACAGCTAATCATTTTGCCAGAACTCCACCAGCAGGACCAACGACACCACGGCTCATAAACCCATCTGTTATTCTCTCTGGGGGTACTGGAGATGCTAGCAGCAGGAGCAGAAGCAGCCCCAGCAGCAGTAGAAGAAGAAAATGCTAGACATGCTTGCACATAAATTCACGCTCTAACCCTCCCGCCCAGGAATACACCATGGACGTGTTCTTTCGTCAGACGTGGATCGACGAGCGGCTCAAATTCGAGGGCCCCATCGAGATCCTGCGGCTCAACAACCTGATGGTCAGCAATATCTGGACGCCGGACACCTTCTTCCGGAATGGCAAGAGGTCAATCTCGCACAACATGACCACCCCCAACAAGCTGTTTCGCATCATGCAGAACGGAACTATCCTCTACACCATGAGGTAAACAGTGCCGGACAGTCAGCTCCAAACACAGCCAAGACCGGAATAGAGCACAGACCTGGAAAGCAAATCAAACAAACAGGCATCCAAGAATGTGCACAGACATGAAAAGAAATGAGGAGTGCTTTTCCAAAATACACGATATGTGCCATCTGATACTGAAAACAGGCCCTGGAACGCAATTCAAACAAACATGACTCCACTTTCGTTCCAAAAAGGAGATGTGTAGCATGAAAAAGTAAATCCCCTTGAGTTACTAATGGCACAAAACACAGTTTTAAAAATAATTAGGTGAATCAAGCAAACTTAAAAACATTTGATAATTAAGAAATCTCAGCCAAATTATTCCCTTGAATGAAAATTGACCCACACTTGAGGTAAACTTACTTCTCCCTCTGCAACAGGATGTGATCTATTTCTGATTCTTTATATATTCACATCTAAATTTCACATCTGTTTCATTCTTTCAGATTAACAATAAACGCAGAGTGTCCCATGCGTCTGATGAACTTCCCAATGGACGGCCATGCCTGCCCACTCAAGTTCGGGAGTTGTGAGTTTGTTTATTTGTACATTGCTGGTCTGACAGATGGTGTCACTCTAAAATGATCACTCAGGCGCTGAGCGACTGACTGATGGGGTAATCTGACAGCATATCATCAAAGATTTCAATTTGAAGTGTCATACACAGCACATGTGGGGAACTAGAACTACATGAGCTTAGCCAATCTTTAAAATGTGCTCAAAAATATTAAATCTAAAGGTTATCTGTCATCACTGTTATTTTCTATCAGCATTAAAACAAGGTATTTGCAGCTTTCTCTTTGAATAAAAGTGTCATAAGTCGAACTCTTTCAAAGAATATGGGAATACTTTTTTTGGCTCAAGGATGATGTCTGAGTTGTTTTTCAGTGTAATGACACACAGGTTATTATTTTAAGGCTAGATGGTTTGTTTGCTTTTTTTATCTGATTTCTTATTTGTTGTAATGCAGACTAGAAGGTCAACTTTGAAAGCCAGACAACACTGAAGCGTTACAAAATGTTGTCTTTTCATGCAGTCCTTTTAAATTTCCTAAGTCTCTTTGCACTTTGGGTCCTAAGCAATTTCAAATTGAGCATGCTTAGATACAAGAAACTCATGTTTCACATGATGGATCCAGCATCTTTACTATAGCTCTTCATGTATCTCGCCTAGATGCCTATCCTATCAGTGAGATCGTGTATACATGGAAGAAAGGTCCCCAGTCGTCTGTGGAGGTGCCACAGGAGTCATCCAGTCTGCTACAGTACGACCTCATTGGTCAGACAGTGTCGAGTGAGCGGCTAAAGTCCAACACAGGTGAAGATAAATTTTTGCCATAAGTAATTTTGCAATATGTTTCAGGATTGTAACTTTTCACAGCTCTGTATTGTATTGCTGGCTTTGGGCCAAAACCTTGTATCTCCAAAATCTCTACTTTTCATGGAATGAAAAAAAAAAAAAAAACATTGTATTTTTCAGTTGATTTAACACTTAATGGTCACAATAAGCATCTTTTTAAACACTTTTTTTATCACTTTAAAATTGCTTAAAACCTGCAGACAGATATGACCAATAGCAATGATTTATGATTTATGAAAAAAAAAAAAAAAACTTTTAGATCATGAAAAATGGAGTGGTATGGTAATAACAAAAACTACTTCTCTTTGGTCATAGCACTTTCAGTAAAATAAGGCATGCAAGACAAATGAAAGATTATTAATGCAACTTTTTGGATTCTAATTCTACCTTAAATAAATAAGTAAATAGACAGTAATATTAAAAGTTTATTTGATCAGCATTAAAATTCAATTCTCACAAGCAAAAACAAAAACTATATATCTATACTAGTATGTGTTGGGCCAAAACCTCATATTGCCAGAATCACCACTTTCAGGGAATAAGAAAAACACTTTATTTTGCAATTGATTTAACTCTGAACAGTCATAGTCAGCATGTAAAGGCTGACCAATAGCACTGATTTATGAAAAAAAAAAAAACATGAAGTATGGAGATTTGAGGTTTTGGCCTGACGCCAGTGATATTTGTATGTGCATTATGGTGCTTCTCTGTGGTCAGTGTAGGCTAAGGTTTAAGCTTATTATACCATTATTTAAACATAGCATATACCTAATGGTAACTCTTCAACTATTAGGTTTAAGTTACACCATACAAAGCAAAGACTCCCACATTTGACACAGGAAAAATACAATGCAAAATAAACCCAAAGCTCAAGACACTTCACACTAAAAGATTAGAAAGCCTAAAAGAAGATACAACCAAGTTAACATTGTTTCCATTTTTACACAAAATTGTGTTTTAATATATTAAAAAATGGAACACCATGACTGTATTTGCCCTAAAATGGCCAACTAATCTGGTGCTGTCCCCCTTAGGTGAATATGTCATCATGACCGTCCACTTCCACCTGCAGAGGAAAATGGGTTTCTTCCTCATTCAGACCTACATTCCCTGCATTATGACCGTCATCCTGGCCCAAGTCTCTTTTTGGATTAATAAGGAATCGGTTCCAGCTCGGACTGTGTTCGGTAAGCTTATTTTGAACTCATTTCATTCTGTATGAGTTGTCTTGTCAGATCTGAGCTCGTTTTTCCCATCATTTCCAAGTGTAAAGTGGCTTTTTATGCAGAGTGAAGAAGAATGGAAAGAAACACATGCTGCACATTACTTTCTGGCTGGTTTTGGAATCATTTGGACAATCAGAGGCTATTCTTGTGCCAAAATTTGCAACAGAATGATTTTGCAGATAATGGAGCAGTCGTCTCAGTTGTCATTTTGCAAGATTGAAATCACTAAGAGAGCTGTAATGTGGAGAAAAATGGAAATCACGTCAATTTGCTGTGTAGAACAAGTGACTTGGGTATTCTTGTCTCTGAAATATTCCCTCCATATATCGTGTCTTTCTTTGATAAGTCTTTATCACAGGTTTTTACCTTCTAAAACTCAGCTTCATTTTTATTTCAAGGATCCAAACTCAAATGAAAATTTTCTAGATTTATCAGCTCACCGCCCACTGCTTTCCCCCAGTGTGTCTTTCTCTGCAAAACTTTAAGCCAACATACTTTTCTTTATTTGCTGCACTCTTATTGGTTCAAACTGCACAAAGTCCATAAAAACAACCCCGTCGTCTGCAAAACAAGGAAACACAAACACAGTCACTGCAGTATGTTTGAACCTCTCTTCATTATGTTTATTCCTCCTCCACTGTGGTGCGGCTGAATTAATTGGGAAAAAATTGTCCTTTCTTTTGAAAAGATTGGTCATGTAAGGGGCCGGGAGAGGAAGGATGTTTACTTGGCCCTCATCCGAGCACTCACAGGTTCCACTTGCTCACATTACATTACGCTACAGTTGTCATCAAGCTCTAGCCTCAGGAGCAGAGAGGGTGAGAGAGCGAACAAAGACAGAGACTTAGTGGAAAGAGGGAGACAGGAAGATGGAGATAAACTACAGAGGAAAAAGTGTGCAAAAAAGTAGAAATTCCAGCCATGTTTTTCATGAAATTTCTCCTTGTGTTAATTTTTCAACAAGCTGCAGCTGAGCGGCTAAGCACTGCCGGCCCTGATAGGTTTTTGGTTCTGTAAGTCTGCACTCATCTTTGGAAACAAGCCAGAGCTCCGACAAGCCTGCACACTTCTACGGAGAATAGATCCCAATCATTAGTGATGGTGCAGAAGTTGAGAACCCCATGCTGAAAGCACATCTGTGGAAACTCATTAACCTCACTCATCATGCTGTTTTCTTTTCGCTCAATATTGGGGAATAAGATGAAAAAATGGCTCTTTCTCTGTATTGGCTGTTGTTCTAGAGGAGCCCTGGGCTAACCCAAGGGACTCTCACTATTTTAGTAGATGTTTAACTGAAGAAATAAAATACCACGTATTGGATTTTTCATGGCAAAAGGGCTTCACTTTATCTTCAAACTGTGATAAAGTTTGATTCTTCTATTAAAGGATCCGCCTTATGAGCTGCTAAACTGCTTGGAGCTACAAAAAGTAGTTCCATATGTTTCTCAGTAAGGATCAATAATAGCTGTTGTCCTAAAAATACTTTTCTAGATTTTCTTTAGGTACTGTATGAGCTATGAAGTTGAAATTGAGGCAAAAGTGAATTTGCCATATGGATGTGCTCCACCCTAATGGCATATTTAGTACTAAGCCATCGTATGTACTGTGCTGGATTGTCAACAACCTCTAAGAGCTCAAAGTCCCTTGAGCACAAGTCTCACAGACTTAATTGAGTGTGGCCTAATTTGTACCTTGCTTTTTTCCCTATAAAAGCACATAAACGCCCCAAGCATTTCATCTCTATCCTGTCTTTATATTTCATCCCCCTCCCTCCCACACTTGTTCTTTCTTTTCTTTCTGTCTTTTTCTCTTGCCTCTCCCTCCTACCCTGACAGGCTTTTCTTCCCGTGTCCCTCCTCCCCTTTAGCGATCATTTAACTTGTGCTTGAGCTGGAGACAGTCCGTGTTGCTCGTCTACGGGAGGAGATTTCATAGGAGAGCTGCTAACTTTCACTGTCGGAGTGTTGTGCAGAAAGAAAATGCTTCAGAGACATTAGTAGGTGCATTAAATCCCCCATAAGTTTCTCCACTGCTAATGAAATGAGCACAACTACAGTGCACATTTGGTAAAAGCATGGACAGCAGTGCTCAATGGACCTTTTTCCCTGCTTGCTTTAGCTTGATGAAAGTGAATTAGATATGTACTTTGTTAATGGGCCATTAAAACGGATGTTCATTGTCAGCATCTTTCTCTGACTTAATAAGGATGGAATCTGTGCAAGTCGGAGGAATATCCTCCAAATGAGTAAGGTGTTTCTTTGGAGGCAGAATTCGCTCTTCATATCTGTTTCATTTTAACACATTCTGATTGTTTGATAGGTCAAAAGTGCCTCTAAATGCACCACCAGAGACCTTTTGTTTGGGCAAAAGCAACACTCATGTATCTAAGAGAATTTATGAATGGCCTTGAGGCTGAGCTCAAAGGGATCATGCAGTCCAAGCCTCTATGTGGAGCCATGGCCAGAAGCTTCCAAGAACTTTTGACAGACATCAAAAAGCATAATTTTGCAGAGAAAAATATCAAAAACGTGTCTTTTTCCCTCTCTGGATTCGTTTATTGGTATGATCCCTTTGTCTAACATCTCCATTGAATTGTTAAATGCTTATTAAGGGATACACAAATGTTTGCAAATGCTTTGTGGCTAAGGTCCGATCATCCTACTGGACTGCTTTCTTGAGAATGTTTACACATATTTGGCCTCTTTGCTAAGTGTGCCAGGGCGGGGGCATGGGTTAGTCTGCTTGTGGACGGATTACTGACGTGTCCTTTTGGCAGACTTCAACTGAATTGAAATTCTGCATGGCCTGAGTTATGCGCCATAAACATAACTGCTGCCATATGTCCAAGATATTTCTTGAGAAAATCAATTCTTTACTCAGTGGATTCTCTGGAATTTAATTTTCATAATGTATATGACACTGCATTTTAACAATTTCTATCATAAACATCATATAATAGAAATATACTTAAGAAGGACCAGGGCAGTTTTTGAACAAGTGATTTATGCAGGGTTTAAATGAAAATTTCCATCATTTGTTTAATCATTATTCTTCATTCATATGTTTGAAGCTATTAAGCCTTGTGATTTCTTTTGTGATTTGGACAATGTGTGCTACCCTGGTGGGTCAAATTTGACCCTTTCTGACATTGCAGTTTTTAAAGAAAGATAGCATAAAGTGCCAAAATGTACTGTATGTGTTAAATCATTTATGTCACAAAGGTTTTACACTTTTTAGATTAAAAATATAGTCAATATGACTTATAGGTTATTTATAGGACAGTCATTAGGAATGAAAAAGAACTGAGAAGAGTTAGTACTTAACGCCTCTAAATGGACCTCTAATATCCTCTAAATTGCCTTAACGCTGCATCCAAATGGACTTGAAGCACTTGTAACACTGATGTTGTTTCTTCTTGTCTAGATCTTTGCTTGTGTTGTACTTAATCTCAAATGTACGTTGCTTTGGACAGAAGCTTCTGCTAAATGACACTGGTACATTGTGAGAGTCTAGAGGAGTCTTGTACTGAGCCAAGAGGCTAGCTGAACCCTTGTAACATATTATTAAAAATATTTGTTACAAAAATGATTTTAAATGGAATTGTTATGTATGGATAAACCTTGTGGGGTAAGAGACCAAGCAATGATGTTGCAACAAAACAGCTCTTTTACATTAGCTGCCATAGCTAGCTGCCGTTTGAGTGCCAGTTTCCTTTCCTCCATCCTTTGTTTTTATTTAATCCACATCTAAAAAAACAAACTGGTAGCAAATGAAAAGACATTAGGGAACCAAACAACCAGCTGTACCGAGCTGAGCCAACTGTGACAGACAGAGGAGAGAGAGGCTGGAGGTTAGAGAGACAGACATCAGATGAGGAAACACCAGTGAGATCAGAATTTATTGAGTTAAACAATGACAAACTATGCTGAAAACTTGACCACTTTGTGGCAACGGACCATACACAAGTGTTGTGTGACACTGCTCATTCAGGCTTTAGAAAGGGGCTTGTTTAGTTCCTACCTGAAACTGTTTCTCTGTGAGTTTTTTTAAATTTAAAAAAAAATCCTTGAATATTTCAATATTTTAAGGATGCAAAAGTATCTTAAAAAATTGAAAATGTTTCTCTTTTAAACAGCTCAAAATCTGGCTGTTTTCGTAGAATTTCTCTATGTAGAGATCATTAATTACCTCCCAGGGGTTTTTCTCTGGGATTCCTTATCTTTTGCAGACTGTCTCAAGTGGACAGTTGAGGAACTAAAGTTTTCTCGCATGTTGTATTTGCTTCATTTTTTTTTTTTTTTTTTTTTTTTTTAACACAGGGTGTTTCTGCTTGGTGTTAAAATGAATATTTAAGATTTGATTAAAGACCACAGGTTATTTAGAATACAACACATTATCTAGTTAATACTACATCTTAACATTTCTTTATGAAACACAACACTCAACCCTAAATCCTAGTAATGAGTAGACTGGTACTATTTTTTAAGGGCTGATACAATTAAAGAAGTTTATAAAACCATAAACTAATCTTTGGATCTGATATGCTTTTATTTTGAATACAAGTATAAAATGTACTGAATGTGGCAAAAAGTGAAATGGCATGATCAAAAAACAGAAAAAAATTAGGATATTCTGCCCAAGCTCTATCAGAGTGAGAAATGGCACAGAGCAACACAGTCGCAGCAGGAAAACACAAAGTGATGCCGTACACTCACTGTGCCAGTGGCACTCAGGTTTAAGTGTTGATTGGCTAGTAGTCAACTGGCATCTTACCAATCCGATTATGTTATATACAGGACATATGGTGAGACGTTAAAAGAGAAAATAAAGCCGGAGGGAAAGACACACTTTGCAGTGGAACTAAAGTGGCACACTTTTTTAAATTAACTAATTTCATTGATTTTTGGTTCGATAAAATGCTGATATGATATTTGGTCCAATGCCAAATATTGGCCTCCACATCACCTTAATGAAACAAAAGCTCAAATTGAGCCACTTTTGTCAACTAATATTTTCAATATATATGCCAAAACATAGATTACACTTGAGTCATTTGGTATTTTTATTCACAAATCAGAAAAAACAATAGTTCTGCAAGGAAACTTTTAGATCACTTTATTGAATGCTGATTGTCAGTCAGACCTGTGTGTAAATAATTAAAGTATATGCATCCTCCTAGCTATGATTCACCCTGCAGTATCATGGTCTAATACATACAGAAGACAAGAGTGCTTCAGTGGCTTCCTCTGTGCCATACTGAAGTGATCCTAGACATGCTTAGCCAGATGGTAGATTGTGCTAAGAGAGCTGAGATGGAGAAATCCATAGAGATGCAGCAATTTTTGTTTGCCACTTAAACACTAAAACAGCTTTGATGAGACGACCTGAGAGATTTGATGCATTGATTCTGAGAAAAGGTACCCTGGAGTCCAATAAGGGGCTAAATGGGAGCTATTAATCCCCCATTTTTTTCCTAGCATATTGTGCAGAGTTACATTGTGATTGTAGGTGTGTTTGTCTGTCTGTGTTTGCTCAGTTTGTGCATTCAAATCAAGCTGATTGCAGTGATCTCCCATAATCAAGCCTCTCCATTGTTGTTCATTGACAAACATTCCCATGTGTTGAATCACATGACAGAAACAAACAAAGACATTCAACACTCCCTATCTCTCTAGAATTCCCTGCTCATTTAATTAAGAATAAAGTTAATGTGTAAAAACAATGGGGCATCGATCAATAGTGTGGACCTCTTTATTCTGAGCAGGACGAGGACACCTCATACCAACTGTGAAACCGAATTAGGGTGAAAACAAACTAACAAACACCTGACAATAGAATTAAATGTGAGGGATAAGATCAGATTTTGCATAGTGCTTGATGCAGCCATTTAATTAAACCTTATTAAAGCTCCTGTGAGGAATTAACAGGCCTTGTTGACTTTGGTGCCCTCTGTTGACAAAGTGAGTTCTCTTCACCTTCACAGCAGCGATTACTGACTTAAAAATAACCATGCAGAAAGGATCAGTCTTTTTGCTGAGGTGTTTGAGGTTATAGAGAGCCATCGATAAACAGTTAATGTCCTTTAGTTTCTGCAGTAAAAGAAAACAATAGGAGAATTCTGAGCTCTTTCCATGATGTATAAAACCTCAGCCAGGGGACACTTAGCTATGTAGGACAGAAGTTAACCTTGCTAGCTGATAAGTAATATGTAACTGCTACCAATTCTTGGCGGTTAGCTTTATAGTTTTTGCAAGCAGAAGAAAAGAGAAACTGCTTTGTAATCTTAAGTAGGTTATGAAGCCTTCACCAGGAGGTGCATATCTTAGCGTAGTGTTTACTATAAGTGGGACAGAAATTGGCTATCTGATAATCATTTTGTAGCCAATATAAGATTTGGAGGTTAGCTTTATAGTTTTTGCAGACAGGCTAAAACAGATGTGGCTTTCATAGGCATTCATTCCCAGCCTAAAATAAACTTCAATCTTACTATCTCTATCCATTGTGTAGCTTTAGCCCCTCTACTGCCTCTACCTTAGACCTTTGAGAAGGTGCACTCAATTTGCTTACCCAGCTGTCCAGGAATGATATTACAATTATTAATTATTATTTCGTGTGCACGTTGTACCTACTTCGTGGCCACAAATTAGTATTTCAAGCACACATTATACTTATGTTGTGGCCACAATTTAGTATTTCGTGGGCAAGAATTAGTATTTTGTGGCCATGAATTAGTATTTTGTGCGCATGTTATAGCTATATTGTGGCAACAATTCAATTTTTTTTTGACCATGTCATGTCTGGGGCTCCGTACATTTCCATTCTGAGATATTAGGCATCTTAGATGAACGGTCTGTGAGAGTGGCCATCTGAGATGACCAGTCTGCAGCTAGACCCCTCTTAAAGTATCTTTTTATTAAGTAGCCTATAAAGCCTTAGGCTAGAATGCACACAGCTTAGCATCAAGACTAAAACGGGGTAAAATGGGGTAACATAAACCTAGTTAGCTATTAGGGAAGATGTATGTCATAATAATTCTTTGTAGTTAATTTCTTATTTTTGCTAACACCAAAAGTAAAAAAACAGCTCCTTATTGTATCAGGAATATAACTAATAAGACTATTAAACTTAGCATTGAGACTGTAGTAGGATTGTTTGTTTGCATGGCTAGCTAGTTATGTAGGAACTATCTTCCTTTTTTTTGCTAACAAATGAAATGCAAAATGAATTTTCATGGTCTTTTCTGTGTGTGGTCAAATTTGCAAGGTAGGACTGCAGAATATTTCGGATCAGGCAAGTTGTTTTAAATTTGGAAAGAAACCATTCTCGGTTTTTCATGTGCTTCAGTTTTTAACCTTAGGATCAGCTAACCACTTGAAGTGCCAAAAAAACTCTGCTGTATCTCATTTCTCAAAATATAAAATGATCCTTTTTTCAAAAGAAAAAATATACTTACTTTCCACAAGATCGAGTCAAACCCATGAAGCCCATTAATATAAGACAACATTTAAGGACACCATGTTACTGTCTCCTCCCTGTTTGCAGGTATCACCACTGTCCTGACCATGACAACACTCAGCATCAGTGCACGCCACTCCCTGCCCAAAGTTTCCTATGCCACAGCCATGGATTGGTTTATCGCTGTTTGCTTTGCCTTCGTGTTCTCCGCCCTGATTGAGTTTGCAGCTGTCAACTACTTCTCCACCCTTCAAGCCAACAGGGAGCTCCGAAAGGCAGCAGCCATGAAGGCAGCAGCTCAGGAGGCAGCCGCCGCAGCAGCAGCTCCGGCTGCAGCCACAGGGAACGATACAGAGGTTTCCTCAGTAAGTCTGCTCTACTATTTTTGTACTTTTTGTTTGGTCAAACAATAAAACAATTCTGAACTTACGCTGGATCATTCTCATAAAGATTGACATACACACTTTGAACTTACTGTCCAGGTTGTTTGCATGCAGGGAGAGGACTTTTGGTTTTGTGCTTACATTCATGAGGTTCCATAAAAAATGATGATTAGTGCCAGAACTGCTCTTAGAAGGAGAGGAAATCTTTCACTTGGCATTTTAAAGTGCATCAGCTCATCAATTGTGCATTAAAACTTTATATTCTTAGAAGTGTATCAAAATCTGTAAGAAACAGAAAATTATGATTGCAGTAACACACATGCTTTTCTTTGGTTGCGAGGAAGCAGTTGTCGACAGACACTATGTAGATATGTTCTGGAGAAGAGAAAAGCAGTTTAGAAAGGGGTGTGTAACTGATTTTATTGTTTTACTATCACAACGACATGCAACCACAGGCCAGTTTGACATGTAGTCAGTTAGCAGCTTATGCTAAAGCCAGATGAATGAGCTAGAAATCAGAGGACTCCCAGCTGTGGTTTAGAGGATTAAAGGAGGAGTGGATCTATGCTGTATTTTTTAATGATAAAAAAATACAGCATAGATCCACATGGCATAATGTAGCACAGTCCTAAATGTATATTTTAATTAGCTTTTGAATCAAATTTACAGCCTACTCTGATGACACAAATGATTAATGCATAGTCTACTGAATTAATCTTATAAATTTGCAAAGCAAGTGGAAAATAGCTAAAACTACCTGCTTGTATTCAAATACATGCACTTTAATATGGAGTTGGTCCCTTTTTGCAGCTTTAACAGCATGTGGGAATTTGTGCCCCATCATTCTGTAGAGCATATTTGAGGTCAGGAACTGATGTTGGAGGAGACGACCAAGCTTGCAATCTCCGTTCAGTTCATCTCAGAGATGCTGGATGGGGTTGAGGTCAGGTCTCTGTGCAGGCCAGTTCTTCCACACCGAACCATGTCTTTATAGTTCTTGTTTTGTGCACAGGGCACAGTCATGTTGGATTAGAAAAGTGCTTTCCCCAAACTCCCCTTTGTTGCCACAAAGTTGGAAGCATAGCATTGTCTAAAATGACTTGGTATGCTAAAGTGTTAAGATTGGCCTTCATTGGAGATCAGGGGCTTAGCTAAACCCTGAAAAACAGCCCAATACTATTATCCCTCCTCCACCAAACCTGACAGTTGGCACAATGCTGTCAGACAGGTGAAGTTCTCCCGGCATCCGCCGAACCCAGACTCGCCCGTTTGACTGACAAACAGAGAAGCATGATTTGTCCCTCCACAGAACATGTTTCCCCCCTGCTACACAGTCCAGTGTCAGTGTGCTTTACATAATTCCATCAAACACATTCCATAAAGCTCTCTCACTGCACAGTTTTTGTGCTTACACTAATGGAAATGGGTCCAATTGAAACACCTGAATTCAATAATTAACAGGTGTTGCCAAATACTTTTGTCCTGTAGTGTATATGAGCTCAGCTAGCTTAGCTTTCTGTAATGCATTTCTCTTTTGCTTTTATTCTTTGTGTTCAATGTTCTATTAAAGGATTTTTCATCTATAATGTTTCAGTCACAATATTAAATAAACATTTGTATCTCTTTTATGTATATTGAACAAAACACATAAAATATATGTGCATTTTAAGAAAATTTAAGATTAAAGAAAATTAAATTCACTCACCAGGATGCTGCTATGTTTTAGTTGGCACTGCTTTTTGGGTCATGTGACATGGTCTGGGGACAGTTCTATTTCTATGCATTAGTTGCCCGTCTACTGTTCATTGTGCCAGGCAACATCATAGTGGTCACATGTCTGCTAAATATTCATATGAAAGTGGACACATTGAGTTTTTTCAACAGATTATTTTTTTGGGCTTTTGCCATTATTTAGACAGGACCGCTGAGGAAAGACAGGAAATACAGGGAGAGAGAGAAAGGGGAAGACATGGACCAAACTGCACAGAAACAGGGAATCAATCCCACAACCAATGAGTTGAAGACAATATGGGTGTCTGGGCTTCCCATTGAGTTAAACTGGCGACCGCTGAGTCCAGTTTAACATTTGTGTAATATCATGTTACCTTTAGTTACTTTTATTTCTGTGATGTGCTGCTGTGCTGTCATTAATCTTGTCTCATTAATCCCAGAGGATGAACTTAAAAGGACACTTTTGGCAAAAACGTACCTTTCTAACTGCTTACTTTTTTCCTGCCGTTGCTATTTGATTGTTCTACTTACACTTTTCAGTGCTGTAGAGTTTTTCCATTCAGCATTTCTTATTATTCATTTGTTTCTGGCTGTCTTTGAGAGGTCAGGATAAAATTTCCAAAAAAATGGGGAAGCCACCAGGGCTGTCTTAAGGCACACTCGCTTGAGTCAAGGATTAAGTTAAAAAGCCTTTATTTGCTCAGGGCATATTTATTAAAAATCCAAGAACACACTGACTGGTTTCGACCTACACAGGGTCTTCATCAGAGTGTGGTGGCACAGATGAGGTTCATTCAAAAGAATCAGGGGCTGAAGCAGCAACGGCATATAGATAAAATGTAGAAGTGGATTACATAAAACCCCAAATAGTTCATGTATATGATTCATATTTCCAATACCAGTATCATGATGAATCCAAAGAGAGAGAGAGAAAAAACCCAAAAATGCGTAAATATGTGTAATTTTTATTGTTGGGAAATAGATAAACATGTAACAAACTGTGGTAGAAATCAAACAAATCCACTTATTACCATAAAAACAAAAAATAAATAAATGAATAATTTTCCTAGGATGGAATTTGTGTTGCTGCATTTGTGATTTTGTTGCAAAGGGTTAATTCAAATAAGAAACAACATTGCCAGTAGCTTGCAGTGCTGAGACTGGGTACTATTTTTGTTATATACATGAAATGTGTCTTCCTGCTTTGTTCAGCACTCATCATGTCATTCATCTGTCTACATCGACTTGTTCAGTTTGAATCACTTGCTAATCTTGTCTCTGCTTCCTCCTCCTGTCTGTCGTTTGCCGTGTGTCCGTCCTTATGTCTTAATCCATTCTCAGCTCTTTCACCTTATATAACACTTTGAATGGTCTGCTCTTTTTCAATTTCACTTTGCTTTATTTGCACGATACGTAAACACATCTGTGCCACAAGGTATGCTGAGTATACGGCAGATGAGGAGGAGGAGAAGAAAAGCGAGGGTAAATATAACACAGCTGCTGATACTGAAAATACAGATTAAAAATAAAAACTTGCCATAAGTAAAATAAAGTACTTCCCAGATTGTGTGCATATGTCTGATATGCACAGCAGCTGTCTAAAGATGTGTAGTCAATGTCTTGCATTATATAGAGCCATATATAGCTCAGAAAAATACAAATTGTCACAATTCTTGGTAGTATAATGAAAATTAAACATTCGAATTTTCTGTGTGTTATATTTGGAATATTGTCAGAAAAAATCAGCCGTGTATTTTCACTTGGGTCAGAGTTTAAGTGCTCAAATGGTATTAATGATTTTCTAGAGCTAGCTATTTAATCTGCCCTTCTCTTTGAGTGCTTTCTGTTTTGTAGAAATGTTGCCAGTTGAATATCTCATCTTAAGTTTCAGCAATAGATTAAATTTGTTGTGGGATCTGATTTCTCATCTTCGTTGTGCTCTGAAATCCTCTTGAGGTGCCTTTGAAATGTTTGTATGCATGTCTGTGGTTTTAAGGCTGGCTTGTTGTTGCTCAGTTTGAAAAGGGTCATGGCCTGCTGTAGTAGTTCGACCACTGCACACAACTGATTGCTTTAAAAAGTTCTTTATGTAATTGTGTTTATCTTACATCTCTTCAGTGTTTGTCTGACTTTCTCCAAAGTTCTTTACCAAGACTATTTCATCTCCTCCATTTCTTTCAGCCTCAAGCACACAAACAAAAATCACACCAACATGTAACATTATTCTTTTCCTGCCTCTTTTCCAGCTCCCTGCTGGTCTCTTCATATGAGCCTTCTATGCTCTCGACGCACATCCCACATGCACAAAACACATCTCTTGACCGTCCTTTTGCCTTTCTCTCTATCTCTTTATGCTTGACTGTGCTGTCCACACAACCAAAGTGAGACAATGTCCACTTTTTCCACGCCTCACAGTCCCACACATAATCTGCAGGAGACATTCAAACACATAAATGCACACATTTAATCTGCGGTAAATGATGCCGCACACATCCATGCATTTCAATCATCATCCATCCATCTACAGTATATCTATCTGTCTATCATCCATCCATCCCTCCAGGCCAGTCCACTGCCTGTAACTAAGTGATAACTGCAGATAGTGACACGAGGAGACAGGCAGTGACTCTGTAAACGATGTTGCTGCAGATTATGTAAGAGCCATAGATTAAGGGAATATCCGGCAGATCACTGCGGGTTCAAAGGAGGAGGAGGGCAGCCACCACAATGAGGCCAAGCGGGAGGGGGGGGCAGAGAAAGCTGGCCCAGTGTGGTTCCTGTGAGCGGGACGGAGAGATGGATGTGAGGGGCCACTGTGGTTTGTGTTTTTCTGCTGTGTGCTTTCAGCGTGTGTGCATGAGAGCGAGTTACACTGAGAGAAAGAGAGAGTGGGAGGGATGCATCATGGAAAATGACTGCTTTCAACAAATATGTAGGAGGGAAGACTCTTCATTACACAGAGAAAAAGGAGAAAAAAAACAATGGTGTATCATCGGGGATAGAAATAGCCCTCCACTAGTCACGATTTGAAAGATTACGACCTGTTGTGACTGTCAGGTAAAGCCGTATCAGGAACGGAAACCTCACAACAGAATAAGATAAATAGCCTGTTTAATGAATCAAATATACAACTGTAAGCACAAAGGGGAAAGGGCTTTTTTTCTGTGTGTGTAAAGGCCACTGCATGCTTTGTCAGTGTGTTGTGTGCGAGTAGGTGGTGCAGTATGTGGTGCAGGAAATTAACAGAAAATAAAAACAGTCGTGGGAGGAGAAGAAGCAGAAGAAGAAGCGAGAAAGAGAGGGAATGAAGAGACCCATATTTATAGGCTCAGCCACAGGTGCTGGGAATCCAATGACTAGTGATCACCACATCATCACAGGAGGGGAGACTTCATGAGTAGGTAGTTGTATCTCAGTAATTACTAAAGCTTACGAGCTCAGTTAAGTGTACAGATCACTAAAGAGACAGGGCATGTTAGAGCCCCACTCCCAAAGGGGAATGTAATGCATCGCTTTCCACTGACTTTGTACTGCACTTAGATTTTTTTTCTGTGCCACTTTTGCCTGCTAGCATTGATGGAAAAATAGCTAAAAGCTGCATTTTGATGGGATACATTACCAACAGGGTAAAGCACCCATAACTGAGCTTTTCAAAGTACCCAGGAAGAAAAGTTGCATCCAGGCAAAGAGGAACTAAATCATTAGCAAAAAATGCAGGAAAATGGTAAAATCCAGACACAGTCCAGACAGTGATTTGGCCAGATTATAACGCCTATAAAAAGTAATCACTTAGATGTTTTACTCTTTTATTGGTTTTATAAATCAGTCATGGTCAATAAAATTTGGCTTTTTGACAACAAAAAAATTACAAAAGAATCCCTTATTGTCAAAGTGAAAACAGATTTCTACAAACTAATGTAAATCACATAAAAATACGTAATGTTAAATAAGTGACTGCATAAATATTCACCCCTTCAAGTCAGTATTTAGTAGATGCACCCCTGGCTGCAATTACAGCACTGAGTCTGTGTGGATAGGTCCCAATGAGCTTGCACATATTGACGCTGCAATTTTACTCCTTTCTTCTTTGCAAAATGTATCAAGCTCTGTCAGGTTGCATGGGGATCAGGCGTGAACAGCCCTTTTCAAGTCCAGCCACAAATTTTCTATTGGATCGAGGTCTTTGACTTGGCCACTACAGCACATTCCCCTTGATGTCTTTAAACCATCACAGCATAATGCTGCCACCACTGTGCTTCACACTGGGGATGGTGTGTTTGTGGTGATGTGCAGTGTTTGTCCGCCTGACATGGTGTCTTGTCTGATGGCCAAAAGGCATCATTTTGGTCTCATCAGACTAAAGAACTTTCTTCCACTTGACCATGGGGTTTCCCACATGCCTTTTGACACACTCTAGTTGAGATTTGATATGAGTTTTCTTCAACAGTGGCTTTCTCTTTGCCACTCTCTCATAAAGCTTTGACAGGTGAGGAACCTGGGCAACAGTTGTTGTATGCAGAGTCTCTCCTCTCTCAGCTGCTGAAGCTTATATCTCCTTCAGAGTAGTCATAGGTGTCCTCTTACGGTAGTCTCCGTCTTGCACGGTCCCTCAGTTTGTGAGGATGGCCTGATCTAGGCAGATATACACATGTGCCATATTCCTTCCATTTTTGATGATGGGTTTAACTGTATTCAGGGGGTTGTTTAGTGCCTTGGAATTCTTTTTGTATCCTTCCCCTGATGTACACTTTTCAATAACCTTTTCTGTGAGTTGCTTGAAGTGTTCTTTTGTCTTCATGGTGTAATTGTAGCCAGGAATACTAATAAACCAGTGACTGGACCTTCCGGACACAGGTGTCTTTATACTAGAATCACTTGAGACACATTCACTGCACTCAGGTGACCTATTTTCAGTAAATGTGAGACTACTAGCACCAGTTGGCTGGGCTAGTGTTGAATTAGGTCAGTCACTTTAAAGAGGTGAACATTTATGCAGTCACTTATTAAACATTACACATTTTTGTTTAACCATTTACCTACTGAGCCGGCGCCAGCGCTGTGTTTTATATGTCCGGGATATTATTACCGTAACGCTGTCAAAGTTTGTCCGATCAGAAAAATTCCAACGGTGTTGGAAAGCTGAGAATTGTGGGCATGTGCACATATATGGTTCAGTAAGGTATTCACAACCATATGATGTGGGCATTCATAGCAAAACACCATAGCAAAACACCAGAAGTATTGCAAGACTGCTTTGCAGATTCTCAACACTGTAACTCCTTGAAAGTTTGCTCAATCTAAAAAATTTCAACGCTGACAGAGAGCTGAAAATTTGTGCTTTCCGGCAATGTATGATGTGTGGTATATATATTACAGTAATGTCAAACAGCACCGTATAAACGGCAGCTTTGGCAGAAGACGAGTGAGAAAAGGAGAGTGAAGGAAGAGAGTAAAAGGAGAGCGAGTGAGAGTGGTGTTTTGTTTTCAAAAAATAGCGTTAGATATTGGCATTTGTGCGTCTGTCATGTGCAATAACAATATGTTAGTTGAGAATGTTGAGAATGCATTTTTTCACCTTTATTTGCACTGCTTTTTGCCTATGTATATAGTTATCGTTTGCACTGTGTTTTGCACATCCAGAGTCCTAGACTCAAAAAATGACTGGTGATTGTTCTAAACATGTATAGGTTCACGTTTCAAATGTCAAATCAAAACTTCATGAGCAATAACAAAATTTCTTCTCATAAAAGCCATGAAAAACAAATCAGTTTTTGTGTTTTTCTTCTTTTAAACTGCTGACAATTCCATATAATGTGCAATCATCATTAACCAGATGTTGAAAAGTCAAGTTCAAGTACTCCTGGGAAAAGGGACCGAAGCTCTCAGACTTAGGGAATTTCCTGACTATTTTACAGCCATAGTAACAAAATATGTCCTAATCTCCATTTTTAGACTCAGTAGGTAAAGGGTTAATTGACATTACTTTGTAGAAATCTTTCACTTTGATATTGAAGGGGTTCTTTTGTATTTTTTTTACATTCATAAAAGTCAAATTATATTGACCACAGAGTTTTAAAATCAATAAATAGGTAAAATATCCAAGGGGGTGAATACTTTTTATGGCACTGCATCTTTAAAGGTTGAGACTAAACTTAGCTAGGCCTTGATTTCATTCCTTTGAAAGTGGTTGATAAACTCACTGGATGACTCTATCAAATAGTTGTTGAAATTAGTGATAGGCATTCCTGCTATTTTGAATATTCATGCTTTACTCCCATTTTTGCATATCAGGTGAAACCTGCTCACTGGTTGGGCTGTATGCACTTCTGGTTTAAAACATTAATGTTACACCATCAAGCAGGGATCCTTAGTGTGTGGTGTGCCTGTTGTGAAGGGATGTGGAGAAGGATCATTGGCATTCAGTAGAGACATGGTATAGGAGGGGATACTAACTACATCACTGAGATTGTAAATGTTATTTTTCTTTCCAATCAACATGGAACACTAAAGTGCTCTTCTGACGTGGCTGTATTTAGCGTCCTTTTTAGCTAGAAACAATTATTTTGAAAGCTTTTCAGTATTTGGATGTATAGCACGGCTCAAAACGCTTCATCTTAAGTGGGCATGATTTATAGAATGTGATCTGTTGTGCTGTTTTTATATCCTATATTTCATTTGGTGTTTACCTGTCATAATGTGTAATGGCCCAACAGTATGAAGTGTAGCACAGTTCACTGACATAGCTTGAATCCATGAGATTTTAATGATTAAAAACTGTCAGTTATTAAAATTAAACCCTGCTGATATTTTCTAGATTAGCCATGTCTTTTGACTTGTGTGAAACATTTCATTAAAAGCTTGGTAACTGGGAAAGTGGGTTATGTAAATGTTGAAGTTGTGCCCTTGGCTAATTGGGTGGCCTTCAAAGGTAAATGCAGTGAAACAGTGAAACTGATTTTCTACGGGAGAAATGACCTGCAAAGAAACCCAGATCACAAATGTATCAGGAAGAAGGAGCATATTTAGTCACCAATGGCGGCAGGTAGATTTAGAGATGTGGAGATGTATTGTTTTATATTTTAATATTCTTTTCAGTATTCTTTTCAGAAGTATGTTCTTCTATTTTCACCCTTCCCCCTTTATTTGTTTTGGATTTTTGTACACTTCTCTATATTTAAGCAGGTATAGCAGCCTGTTTCTACAAATGCAATGTTAAATTTGTGCAATGTAATCCCCACCTTTCTAGACTCCATAGCTTTTATTTCAATGTGAATCCAATAAATAGTGATTTGAGTCTACAAATGGAAAACACGTGATACACAGTGTATTGATATTTGTATCGCTGTTGGGATACATGACCTTAGATCACCAAGTGCTCTCTGCTAAAACCTAAAGCCTGAATTAAAAACATTGTTTTTCACCTGCTAACCAGTAGAGAGTGTGAATCTATAGGTCATGATTCAACAAACTGATTTTTGATTGAAACCAATTCCTGATTCAAAACACATCTCATATTTCTTATAAAGAGTTAAAGAGTTACTCTGATCACCTCCACATGTTGAGCGCCTTTAAATAAAATCTGAAATTGTCATGTGACCATAGCTTTGCCACCACTGGCCAACTAAATTGGCAGTGGTGAAAAATGGAGAAAACTTTTAGTATCATTATTAAATGCTTTAGAACTTTTCTTTCTACTCAACAGTCAGAATTACTAGGATGACCACACAACAGATACAGAGCTATGTTAATGACCACTTAACAGTCACAGAGTGTCAGAAAATATAACTTTAACTTAACAACCACCTTAGCCCTGTCTAATGTAAAATATCCTGCGTCTCTCTTTTGGCTTTCCTGTCACTCCTGTAAAAATGCTGTAGATAGCTCAAAGTTAAAATGCCTCACCTTATATGGACATTTGCACTTATTAATGTAAACTTTCTTATGTTATCTTTTCTACCTCATGTTAATCTGCCCAAATCCATGGATATTTCATACTTCTGATCGTGTCTAGTCAGCATTCTTGCACTTCTTGCACATCTTGCAACCATACAACCATTTCCATTTCCATTTGTATATACTAGGAAAAAAATACCTAACAAGGGCTTGTAAATATTTAAATCATTTTTATACTATTTTCATTTTTATATACAGTGCTTAACAAATTTATTAGACCACCCTAACCCTAATCAAAGTAAGGTTTATGCCACAGCTGCCCTAAATTAACAGCATTGGTTTTTTCCAAAATCATTTTTTATGTTTCTGCAATGGTTAATACACCAAGATGTAGAAGCTCTTTAACCCAAATGGTATTTTTAATGCTAAAATATAATTATTGTTGTTATCCATGAATTTCCAGATTTACTGATTTATAAAAAAACTGAAAAAATAGTAAAGCACATTAATGTTTCTTGATTAATATGTCAAATTGTAGTTATTTACTTGCATTCCTGAAGAGAAAAAATGAGTTTTAGTGGTTGAATGTTATGCTTGATTCATTTCTGACTTCTCAGAGAAGCCCAGTGAGCCGGCTCAAATTTGGGGGAATTCAGTTTGAAATCCCTCATTCCTGTTCAAAATGGTAAAATGTGGAGAGCTGACTGAAAATGAAAGAGTCCGCATTAAAGCACTTCATGATGCTGGATGGTCTTTGAGACAAATATGACAGGTGGTCTAATAAATTTGTTAAGCACTGTATTTATTTTTTAATACCTGTGCACTGAGTGCAAAGGAAACTGGAGTCAAATTCCTCGTGGCGTAAACATATTGTACCTGGCCAATAAAGCTGATTTTGACTATGACGCTAAAACAGAGAGCAGAGAAAGGTAATAGTGGCTTACATTTAACTGACGTTAGAGTTGGAAAGTAAAAGAGTGTATTGACATGTGGGGATTTCAGAAAAATGGTTTACTAATTTTAGCACCCCATTTTATTTGTAATGAATGTAAAAAAATTGTTACAGGGGACTTATCCAAGATACTTTCTACACAGCCTCTGAAGTGTCAATAGAAAAAGTACATTGGCATACATATATTAATCTCCTCCACCTACTAGTAATCATCCATATGTGTATTCACACCCACTCAACACCTACACAGATGACCCTCCATGCTATTACTCCATTCTGTAAGGGTAGGGCACGGATAGAGTTACCTCACATTCGAACAACGAAACGCTCATAAGCACTCTCACATGTAGTTTCCGTCAAAACTCAAACATACGTTTATGCCTACACCCAATCAGCCTCCATACGCACATCCATCAGTCCGTGTCCATCCTCCAAAGTGGGTTTTTTAACTCTAAAGTAGTGCATGGAGAGAGCAGAAGCTGATCCTCTGAGGTTTGACCAAGGAGAAGCCAAGCGAGTCTGTTGTCAGCATCAAAAATAGCTTGTGCACATACAGTGCATTCCCACACATAGGCATGTGAACACGCTGCTGTACATTATTAAAAGTGAGACTGAGCTGATATTTGAAGCACAAGCCTGCTCTTGTTAGGAAGAAATAGACCTTCAGGGCCAAAATTGTCATCCGACTTTTAAAACTAACCTTGAATTTATTCATGAGCATGCCTCAACATGAGAAAGTATACCTAATATTCAGACTCTCGTTCTAATTTAGTGATGAGTAAGCTTAACAATAGCATGACCAGCTGGTAGATCATCTGGACCCACTCCCTCTAATAGCCCTTCTGTCATGTTATTGTGGTGTTTAACAAATCCTGATGTATAGTTTTTAATCATTTTTTTTTCTACTTTACACACCTTTCACAGCTCCTCATCGCATTTTTGATACATGATAACAATGTAACAACATATATTTGATCAATTCAAAATGACATATAATGATAGAATGATTATAAATACTATTTTAACATAATTCAGCATGTGTCTTTCTGTCCCTCTCTTTATTTTATACCTTGTTCTTGGCTGATAAAGGTTCTATTAAACAGTTTAAAATGATCCTGTACATTACATGTATCATTACTGACACAGTTATGGTTTAGCTAAAGAGAAATTGTGATATCACTTATTTGTTTTGGAGTAAAAGTAGATTAAATTTTATTCGTGACCTAAGTCTTTATCAATAAAATTAACATCACCCTATTTATGTAAGGCTTTAGTTCAGATCTGTGAACTGCTGTATATGGGATTATTTTCTGCCTGTTATCTGCGTGTTTCCATGGTTACACTCCCAACGTTAAACCATCATACGGAATCAGGATGACTGGAAGACTGGCTTTAATCAAACACACAGATCAAAGTTTTGCATCTTGAGAAATCTGCCATGCATCATAAAAATACTACTTCTTTGTAGAGGAACATCAGTGTAAAGTCAAACTAGTACACCATAATTCTATCATTTTTTAAAGTTTAAAGAAGAAGAAGATAACTATTTGTCTTTGTAGAGGATGTAAGTTTTTCTCAGATGTTGAACATGCTCTATGCAAATAGGTCAAAATATACACACACAAACAGGCTCCTACAGACATCGTGTACTACTGGAGAGGTATAAACGTCATGTGCTGCTCACAAACCAGGGCACAAAAGTTGTGGGGTCCAGTGTCTTGCTCAAGGGTATCTCAGCAGTGCGTAAAGTGTAAACTGCCAACTCTCCAGCAACTGGAGTGCTTGTTTTGTACTGTAAGCAACTGTTCCTGAAAGATGTGATTTATATAAAATATACAATATAAAAATAGTTTTAGAAGTATAAACATAATGATGGAGTATTAGGACTACCCTAGAAGACTGAAATACTAGGAGACAAAGTTGTAAAGTTGTAAATTGACAAGAAAAAAAAAAACTCAGAACTACAAAGTTTAAAGGCTGGAAATTTACCAGAAATACTTGAAATTTCTGAGATTAAAATGCCTTAAATTTTGAAATAAGAAACTCATTAATTTCTAGTTTTTGGCATCATACATTTACAATGATGAAGTTAAAAACTTTTAAGGAAAACAAATTTTCAAACGGTGGCTTGACTTTCAACTTTTTAAGTTTATAATCTCAAAAATTCAAAGTTTTGGTCCAAGTACATTCACACATTTAACATTTAAAAAAAAAAGAAAAAAACAGTTTTTGTCTTGTAAATTAATGACTTGAAACTTGAGAATGTTAAGATTTCTTTTCTTGAAAGTCACCAGATCCTCTTTATTTGATTTTTTTTCCCTTACAGTGGCCCTAATGCCTCGTCATAATAATAGATATCTTTTTTCAAGAACAAGTGTATGTAAGCCTGTTATGTTGGAAATAGCTATGTTATATTTCTATGTGGGTCCTTGGGTGGCTCAACGTTTATCTTAGATAGGAGTAGGTGGGGCCTTAAAGAAAGAAAAAAGGTTGTTAACCCCTGGTCTACAGGAAAGGGTGATGAACAAATTCTCACCAAAGTTTGTTTCCCATATCTGCATTCACCTCTTTGCCCCATCCTGAAAACTCCTGACTTTGCCTCGGCTGTCCAATAAAAATATCACCCTTTGGTAATTTATAAAAGTATGTTTCAATGTGTTAATTATTACAACTGTAAAAACTTGAAGAGTCAGTTTTTAACTCCAAAAAGAGTCAACAATGACACTTCATCGGTGTTGCACCAAAAACAGTTAAATCAACTCTCTGTGGTGTGGACCGATATAGACACTCAGCTCTTATACATGTTTAACCTGACTTTAACGTCATTTGTTTTTAACCTTTAACAGCAAATATGAAATTAACTTACTTAAGACTTACTTAAAATTTAAAATGAAATATTATGTCAGTCCCTTTTAGGTCTAAATCAATATGAAATGCATTTGATTATTATTTAGGGACATTTCCACTTATATTTTGTAAATACAGTAAACACATTCATTAACTTGACCACATTATGTTGATGAGAACTTGCTAGCCCACACACGCTAAAGTTAAACAAATCTACGATTTAACATTTAAAAGTAGCTCTGTAATGTTGAACATGTAGACAAAATAAAGTACAACGCTTGTTCTCCAAACAGCAGCGTGCTTAACCAGAAAAATCTCCATCATTTATATCTTTATATCATTGTTTGAACCTGTGAGAACTGCAGTTCTTACAGACTGAGTGATTTCCATCCCCTTCTTACATTACATTTACTGTTCAGTAAAACCCTTGCATCTGCAAAAATGCCAGATTTAGTTGAATTTATAACTCCAGGGATTAATCTGGTTTATTTTGAGATTGACCTCCATGTGAATTTGGAAGAGTTCCCCTCAGGGCGAGGACTGTAACAGTTCCTCAACCAAATCCAACCTAATTCTTCTAACTTCAGTTTTGCTCCAAAAATGCAGTTTCAAAACAAACAAACAAGCAGGAAATAGAATAACGAAAAGAAAATAAGCAAGGGTTCTCTGTGATAACAACCTGCTCCCTAAACATTTTCCTGCATATCACACGGCTACTTACTCAGGAAATCAATCCTGTAAATAAATATTAAATGAGGAAAAACTTTGCTCTTTCAAAAATGATTTAATTCTTTCACTAAACAAGACGTTTGTCAACAACAGTTAACTCTGTAGCCTTCATAAAATGAGCAATCTAGCTTTCTTTACTCACATTAAAGAGAGTATTATTTTAAGATGCTAACCTTGGTGTCATAACTCACATTTTGAACACAGATGGTGACGAGACAAGAGTCTAGTTCACAGCATCATATAAAGATGTGATTTTAATGCCTCTTTGACGCTCCACCTTTTTTAGTAATGTCGAGGAGGCATAGTAGGGGAATGAAGCCTGTGCTTTCTTTAGAAATAGAAACAGAGATGTAAAAGCTTTAATTATAATTAAATGCATGCTTTATTGTCCCTTTCAACCATTATAATGTCTCCCTGCAGCCACATTGGGGAAACATAAGTAAACCACTGCTCCTTAATGTCCCATTTAACTTTAAAAAACCCTTACAGACAGCTCAGTGGACAAGTCGAAACACATCTTTCCCTTGTGAAATCAAACATTTGACTTTTTACTGTTACCTTATTTTCTTTTTCAATTAATAAAAAGTTCCTTTTTTAAAGATAATCTGGGGGATTTTTGCCTTTATTTAGATAGGATAGGTGTAGATAGACAAGAAAAAGAGTGGGGGGAAGACATGCTGCAAACAGCAGAAAGGCAGAGAATCAACTTAACAACCAGTTAGGGCTGTAAATAAGCAGCTGCTTTACACACTGAACTAAAACAGTAAACTAGTAATAAACTAGTCAAATTTACTTCCTGACACATCTAGGTGGAGTAGACACCTACTTTGCATCATGTATCCTACAAAATATCCTCAGATCGACGTTTGAATTAATTCATAATGATAACAGGAGCACTAGTGTGTGATATAAAAGGACATATCAGATATAATGCAATGTTTATTACTGATGCATAGTGAATAAAAGAGTCAGCTGCTTGGGACCTAGTGACTGGAAGGCACTGTTTTTTTTCTCTTCTAATCTCTGTCTGTCTGCAATACACTAACGCTGATGTGTACTTTTTATTGCATTGGACATAATACTTGAACGTACCAGATAGTCAAACAGGCCACAGGAATTGATGTTTTGACGCCACTTCAGTACAAACATCCTGCATCTTTGTGTCGAGTCTATCTCTCAAATCTGCATCTCTTAATAAGTCAGCTGTGCGCTCCCACCGTTTCATTCTCACACACGCTCGCACTGCCAACAAGCAGGATCTTGGTCAGATGTGAGCTAATCGACCAACCAACTGACCAACCTGCTGGAAGGTGTCAGCCCTGATGTCCACTTCAAGCTTCTGTAAGGGACATCGTTGTAACTCACTGAAAACGCCCACACAATCCTCTTTTGGGTCTTGACCCACCATTTGAGAGCCACTGCTCTAGAGTCAGACATAGATAGGCCCTAGCAACTGTATATTTGCTGTATTTTGGTTGTGGGATATCCTTTAAAGCACTGGTTCTCAACTGGTGGGTCCACACCCAGAAGAGAGTCTTCTTCAGTGGGTAGCAAATGAGTTCCAGGATACAAATATTGTGCCACAAATATATGCTTGTTTTGTCCTGTCTCTTTGATTTGTCTCATGTTTTGGACTGCATGGGGTCCAGATTGCACAACTTTATTAAACAAATTCAGTTGGTCCTTCCTCAATAGATGACTTCTTTATAAAAGCTGTAATCTATTGAGGAATTAGCAGACAATTGCGATGCATGGTTGGCTGATCAGAATCAACTTAGCTCAACTGGATGATAAAGTTATACCTACAAAGTAACCTATAAAGTTACAGGTAAGAATAGATCATTTCCAACAAGAGTGACTGTATAAACTTGGCAACACTGTCTGCATAAAAGTATGCTTTGAAGGACATATTTTACACATGTTGAGGAAAGTCCTCATGAAATGTGATAGCCTACTGGTAAAGTGTAAAAATGACTGGTGATGGATTCTGTTTGAAATCATTTCTAAAGTATATAACAACTGTATGACTCTATAGAAAATTGAGTTTTGTTATTTTTCTCAGCTCCACAATAAATCAATGAAGCTACAGTGAGAAATTACCTTGACCCATCACTATGACTGTACACATATGGATGTTGAAGATGATACACAGAAATATACCGTCTTCTCGGGTTTAAAAACAGGGAAGCTTCTCTGTTTCAGTCAGTCTGACTCTACCTACAGGCAACTCTGTGTTCCTTGACCCATTTCCCAGGCGTACTCTCCCTCCTCCTCTCTCTCCCTCTACAGATACTGTAGCTGATTTACAACTATTGGAGCAGGGAGCATGTGCTGAGCTCTCACTGGTTTACTGAAAGTTGATGAGGCATGGCGATAACCATGTGTCAATACACTGTGAGCCCTCTCTTGTTTAATATGTTTTGTTTGCTTCCCACAACTGCATCAATCTTCATGCAGCAGGCTGATTGAAATCACATCAAATCTGAAACAAAACAACATTGATTTCCTTTGTTGGGCTTAATTACTTTGCTGCTCATTGGTATTCTGCTCGGAGTTTTGGACACACACACACACATTTCCCAATCACTGATCATCTCACAGCTGGGCAAATATGGCTTTAAATTAGGATAGATTATTCTAAGTTTTTTTTTTGCATAATTTTGCCTAATTTCATATTGTCATTCTGGGTGTACTGTGTGATACTATAAGATATCTTTATATTTTAACACACTGGGCTTTTTCATGCGGTTTCAACATTATGAGCACATAAAATATGATGTTTTATGATGTCCTGGATACAACAGCACAGCATCTGTAAATTATTAATGCCCTTATATTGCATCATAGAATATTCCCTTTAATATGAGTTTCCTCTCCTCTTTTCTCTGCTAGGTGGATGCCAGCAGTGTTCTGAAGAAGAGGATGAACTCTGCCCCAATATTTGACCGCCCTGCAAAAACATTTCCCAACCCACCCGTAAACGCTCAAGCCTTCCTGCAGCAAGGTTCAGCTGTTCCTGCCAACAACGTCCTGACTGGCACCAGCATCATCGACAAATACTCTCGCATCCTCTTCCCTCTTTCATTTGGCGCCTTCAACCTGGTCTACTGGATCGTCTATCTCACCAAGGACACCATGGAGATGTCCAGGTGAACAGATGGCACGGTTCTTACAAGTTATTCCAGCTCCTTCTTTCTGATTATGATTTCTTTGCTTAAGTCTTAACATCCTCAGCCAGGCTATTTAAAAGCATACGAAAAAGTTTCATACTTAAGGGTGCTTAAAAAATTACCAGTAGGTTTTAATCAACACATTTTCACCTCCAACTTCTCAATCACAGCTGCTTGGTTAGAGGCCAAAAACATCAAAAATTGGTGGTCCAGGTACAACTTAAATCACAGTGTGGCATGAATGAGGTAACAAAACCGAGTCAGGTTGGCTGCCAAATCAAATTTACACTATAAATCTGAGTTCTTTTAATACAAAATTGTCTAGAAGAGATTTTAATAAGTGCAACATAAGCATGCGTTACAATTGATGTGGCCTTTAATGATTTGATAGCAGACATCACTTTACACTGAGCTTTCTGGAGCACATCAGTCTGTTAACAGAAGTTAACAGTTGCTGTGCTCTCTCCCTCATTCATCTCCCACTGCACTATTTCACTAACTGAGAGAGGAGCAAGCTGACGGTGACATTTTTATTAGCTTCTCTCCTTCATCAAGTCAAAAACATACATTTAAAGAAAGCAGAGGTATAATTTTTAGTTTCTAGAAAAAGAAAGAAAAAAAATCATTGTTTAATTGTAGTTTTAGTAGAGGTATTTGAGTAGTTTTTTTTTTTTTTTTTTGAGGCACTTGTATTTTGAAATCAGCATTTTTAGTTCTACTTAATTAAGTTTTAACCAGAGTGACTACACTTTCGTTTGAGTGCAGTACTTTTGAACTTTTTCCACTTCTGTTGACATCACAGTAGCACACAGCAAGAGAACAATTTCACATCATATCCTAAAACAACTGTTGTTATTATAGAGGTGTGACTTTACCTGTTTGCTCCTTTTCCCACTGTTTGATAATTGAAATAAATCACTGATATAAAATTTTAAAACAAAACAGTAAGTTCAGGATTTTGAACAAGCAAGATCTAGTTTAGTCTTAGACATGAAGCTTGCTGAAAAACTTTTCACTTTACCTGTGCAACAGACAACAAGTAATTAGCCTTACAAAATTGTCCTTTATAGGTTACGTTACGGCACCAAAGCTACAGGTTAAGGTTTAAATAAAAAAAAAAAAAAAGTTAAAAATAATGAGTAATGAAAGCATTCTTAGTATGTAACCAATATAAACTGTATTATATAAGTAATAAGCTGAATAGGAAAAACATAATACATCTTTGGTTCACTAACATATTCAAAGCTACTTTGTGATTTTTTTTATAGATTATGAAAAAGACTGAAATCAATATTGATGCCTTTAAAAGCAAACAAGATAATACTTGACAAAATTAACATTTTTTTTTTTTTACTGCTGCACCAGGTATATGTCACCTACTTCAAATAACAGCATGTCTCAGTAACAGCCTTTAAAAAACATCTGGGCCAGTAGCATTATGATTTGTTTGACGTTGGCAAGAAAGAAGGGTGACAGTTCTACTCAGTGAACATGACAAAACCCTTAGAGCTGAAGTAAACTGGCAAAAAATGGAACTTCTTAAAGAAAGTAACATTGACTGGAATCCCTCTCAAAGGCTGTTGTGTTTTTTCCCATTACCACCACCAGATTTGCGCCTCTCATACTGTGTAACCTAACCTTAACACTCAACACAACTATAAAACAATGTTAGAGTGGTACCTAGAGCATCATACTGTGACTCATTTGGCCTCTGACCGAGCTGCAGTGGTTGACCAGAGGGACCAGTATCAGGCCTATATGACACATTTATTCTACAGTAGTCTCAGCCAGCCAACCAGGTTGAGAAATCCAGCAGATGAGTAGCTGCTGTGAGAATTCAAACAAGGACAAACTCTTTTCTACTTTTAGACTCCTTATCTTGTGTACAAAGTGTTTTGCAACAGTGTTTTAAAAATTAAACAAAATAAGATTTTAATGAATTGCTCTGATCAAATAAGTAAAAGTTTCCCAAATCTGTTCATAAAAACCTTCTTTGGCAGCTCACAAAGCTGATGCTCATGTGGACGAGCTGCCTGATATCATCAGAGTTCTTAGAGCTGGCCTTAGTTTTTAATGAAATATTCACAGACGCAGACATTTATATCTGTGTTATGTGTGTATTACATTAGATCACAGATCAAGTATGTGTGTGTGTAGATGCTGAGTATTATAGGAAATGAAATAATCTGAATTAAAGGCATATTTCAAACTGCATTTCATGGCTACATATGTAGATTTACCCTAATGAGGAACAAATACCGTACATCTTATGAGATATATTGCTGACTTGCATGAGTGTGTTTGTGTGTGTATGATAGAGGGTAGTATGTGTATGTACAGCATGCTTCTGCCTCCATTACAAAGTTATTTTCCTTTTTTATGTGCGTCTGCCAGCCTGAGAGCCCATATATTATTCAGCAGCTACACAAAGCACTTACAGCTCTAATTATTTACCATATGGCTTTTCTAAATGCATCAACATAGTTGAAGAATGGTCACAGTCTTCATACAGTCATTGAATTATAATTGCATTTCAAGACCACCCGGCAATACTGGCAGGCTTTGTATTTGTCATTCAGTGTTTTGCAATGAGTCCAGCACTGCACTGCCAACAGGCTGAAGTCCTAATAGCCTGTAGGTGTTTGTTTTCTCCACACACAGTGAACTATCGCTGCGATGGTGGCACGGCAAGCTCACTAAATTCCAATTTGTATCAGAGTAACAGTAAAAGATTATGTTTTTGTCTTCCAGAGGCTATTTACAAGACAGAATATACTGGTATACAGCTGAGCTCAGTGAAGGGCTCTGCAGTCACCGCAGTATTCTTTAGGCTGAATGCAAAGATGTGAGGCCCATGGAAGGACACATTTTCAGCATTAAACTTAGAGAAATTAAAATAAAGTAGTTACCATTTAAAAGTGTTCAGCATTTCAGTTTTGACTGGCAAATATTTCTTGAATCATACATCATGACAAGTGTCACCAGCATTATTTATTAGCTGTTTTAAGAGCCATTACACAATTAAACCTTTGTTTGGGCCCTGGGCAAACACACTTAGTGAACCCCTTAAACCAGCAGTTATAACTAGTGTGTCATGGAAATAAATTAATAAAATAAAATAAACAACACACACATACACAAATAATAATCAAAGTATTTTTGCTTTATTATTATTATTATTATTATTATTATTATTATTATTATTATTTGTTATTGGAAATTTTGGTAGAATTTCTGAGCCACATGGCAGAGCAGGGGTTAGCGCCGTTGCCTCACAGCAAGAAGGTTGCTGGTTCCCTTCCTGGCCAGGGCCTTTCTGTGCAGAGTTTGCGTGCATGTGTGGGTTCTCTCCAGGTTCTCCTCCCTCCACCAAAAACATGCTTGTTAGGTTAATTGATCACTATAAATTGGCCGTAGGTGTGAGTGTGCCTGGTTGTCTGTCTCTACATGGCAGCCCTGCAATTGACTGGCGACCAGTCCAGGGTGTACCCTGCCGCTCGCCCAATGGCAGCTGGGATAGACTCCTGCACCCCTGGTATAAAAAATGTATGGATGAGTAGAATTTCTGACTAATTAACTTCTCTTTCACTGAGCATGTAACTCATAATATAAATTTCATGTAATAATATAATACGCACGGAGCCCATAATGTAAAGCCAATTCAATGTTGCAATGTAGAATCTGTAAAGATGGGTTGTGAGTTTCTCTGTTACATGTTCTGATTTCTATCTATAGCACAACTATAGTTCAGTTGTGTTGAACAATCTCGTATCAGCAGGCCCTGGTGTATACAGACTAAACACTTTGTGTTGACAGCAGCAACCACAGAGAACTTCATCTGCGCTAAACAACTCACATTGACAGTATTCTAATTATGAATTTGTCCCTATAAAAGTATCTGCATCAAAGCTAACAATCTGTTATAAATCAAACATTTGCCTTAAACAAATCTTATTGATGCTGTGTGTATAAAGCCAATCAGCAATTAGACTCCCTCACAACCTGAAATGCATCAAGAATTATTGAACCAAACCACATTCATAAAGCATGAAGTCGTTTTCTTCTACTCTTAAAAGAGAGACCAGACAAAGCTTGATTTCCTTCTTTTTGAATATCTGTATCATGATGGATTTTTTTCCAGCAAACTTAATTGAGCTGAACTGTGAGCAATTCATTTTGAATATATACAGCTCTACCCTTCATTTCCACTTACAGTGCATTCCACATTTATGTTTTTTTTTTTTTTTTTTCAAACTCCAAGCGGGTTTTCATGTGTTTTGTACTAATGAGACTTCCATCTAGCCTCTCTGCCTTAAGCCGAGGTCGGTAGTTGGCTGCAGTGATGTTTGTCCTTCTGGAACTATGTCCCATCTCCACACAGGATCTCTGGAGCTCAGTCAGAGTTTTGCCTGCTACTTGGACACCCCCTTAGATAGATCTTGATGACTTGATTGCTCACAGGATTAAACACTGACTTTTTAAGAAGCAGCAGCAGGTCAATATTGAGGTTTTTATTGAGATGAAGAACCAGTTTGTTAAGCTGATCAAGGAAACTCACTAATAGCAGAACTGCCCCTAAGAAAACCCACAGAATCTGTTCTTCCGTTTCTTCCAGTCATCTTCAAGTCTCTCTAAATAGCCTCTGAAAATGTTTCTTTTGAGAACAGAAAACCATAAAGGGCACATACATCCTCCAGTTTGGAAAATCTGTCATTCAAGCTGTTCAGGAGAAAAAGACAGGGACTGAAAAAGGGCTCTTTTTTAAAAATGCTCTCTTGGTCAGCTGGGCTGTCAGCTGTCTTTTTGTATTTCAGGGATATGTCCTGTCATCATCAAAATATCTGGCTTTCCTGCTATCTCTCCAGCATCAGTTTTAGAGGCAGCAGATCCACTTTCCTTGAAATTGTCCAGATTAACTGTACGAGCTTTCAGGTGTTGAAGAGAAACACTGAGGCTTCTGCAGATTCTTGCTGACATGGTTGATCTGACACAATGTGTTGTACAAGATTACACTGCACAGAACAAAACTCCATGTCATTGCTTCAGCTGCAGTGCTGGTTCTGCTATGGCCTCTAAATCCTCTAATCACTGAAAATGTTTTACTGTGTAGATCTCAAAGAACTCTCGAAACTTTTGGTCTGCATGCCCGCTCAATGTTAGTCAAAGCCTTTATATACAGTATTCTAAATGTTTATAATGCACTTACAGAAATAAAATATAGATTTGTAGTTTGCCATACCTCACACAGCATAGGAGATATGTGGCTTAAGTGATAATATGATATGTGCCACATTTTTAGACATTAATTAATAGTAAAGTTTGTAAGCTATGGAGGACACCTATCAGCTGCCAGATACCTGCCATGACTGTTAATATGGTAGGCAACCATGAGACACCATGTGATGTAAAAGTGACAAATTTAGAAATCCACATTGGAAAATTCTTGTGCAAAGGAAAGTAAGCAATGCCAAACCCATAATGCTGCTGGCAACATTCCTTTACAGCTAATCTATCCACTGTATGTACATCATATTTGATCTGATGTACATTTCTTACACAATATAATACTGGGAATGATTGAGGAAGCAGCAAACAAATGAGACAGTGTGAAGTCGAAGATGCCCATTATTGTCACTGTAAACAGAGACATATTGTCACTCACAGTTGTTCCTGATAGCAGATTAGCATAGCAGTCTGTATGACATTGGAATTGCCAAAGCAATGTCTGTCAAGAGATGAGACAATGCAGTCTTTCAGTGACATCAGTCTATGGATACTGCTTTCATACATCACCTCTGTGGATCCTGTCGGGTTTGACAATTTGACAGAATGCTGCATTATGCTATCTGAAGAAGAAATTCATGTTTATGATGCTTTCTTGCATTCACTGTCCTCTGCTTGATTCGTAGCAACCATATGCTCTAGACAGCTGCATTGGCTTGATTATGCATTTAAATGCACACTATAGATGCAATCTATGACTCCAGGGCTTTTCAGCTGTGTGGGTTTGGGTCCTCGCTCCTTGTCTAAATAGGAGAAGCCCTGAGGCCTGATTTAAAACAGGTCCAAGGACAGAGCACTGTAAGCAGGCATCAGGATAGCTAACAGACTAAAACTTTGAGCTGCACTCACGTTATGATTTTTATTACCTGATAGGAATCAAAAATAACATACTGATAGGCCTTTATTTTGAGGAAAGCAGCAAATGCTTCTTAAATGAGCAGAAATAAGAAGAAATATGCCATATGCTTGGCACATGAGTGTTTAAAGCTCATGTACAGGCGTGTATTGTGCAGAAATATCTATACAGTGGCCGAGGAAGTGCACTATGAAGGAAGTGATGAAAGGAAAGAGGAGGTGATACATCACACAGTGCCTCAAGGCTTGTAACTAAAATTCCCAGTGGTGTTAGAACCTATAGTGCAAAGAGCAAATACAACCACAACATGTCACTGTGACTGATTGAGGCTACAACATTTCTCACTATAAAACTCAGAATGTCTAGCATGGGTGTAAATTGTCTCCAGATATAGCAGGTGCACCGAGCTGTAGAAGTTTCTGTTTATTTCAACTTTGCACTCAGAAAAAGCTAACACTAACTGCTGCTTCTTTAGGAAACGAGACAAAATTGTATGATGTTACCAAACAGGTTTTAAACATTCATTTTGAAGCATTCTGACTGATGCTTACCTACGAAAGACCATAGTTAAATTGCATGCTTACTATACATACCTCTGTCCAAGCTAACTGAATACTATGACAGCATTTTCTAATCACAGGTACTGGTGGCCTACGGAATTCCTTGCTTTATCAATGTGCTCCTGATAGGTCAACACGTTTTTGACAGTTGAGAATTAATATTCTAATATATTCTGAGTAAATTATGGATGAATGAATTCCTAAAACAACCCCCAGAAAAGTCAAATTTGCCCTGGGTTTGTTGTTTTCAGCTCTGTGTTTACAAACAGCATTTGGCTTATGTCTGCTTATGTGCCTCTAAGAGGCTCAAATATGTTTCATAGTTGTATTTTTTCAAATGAACCCTTTACTCACTCAACCAGCAGCCCTATCAATATGGGAAGGAACACCTGGACTACTAAAGGACTGTTTGTAGCGGAACTGTAATAAAAAAAAACCCTGCGTTTGGTCCAAGAATTTCAAAGTCATAGGGACCAAATCAAATTTTAATGAAAATCAAATGGGACACTGAGGGAAGGGTGGGGGATGGATTTCACTGAGGAATGGTGGAGACACAGCCAAAGAACTGTGTTTTGGTCTGAGAGACCACTCTTCTACCCTTGATTTTATATTCTGCCTCAGATGTCATGCTCTGAATTGAGCAACTTAAAACAAAATCTCATCAGGAAATGTCATTGTAGATCCTAATTATACTTGCTGTTTAATATGCATTTGTGGACACATCATGGCTGCTATGCATCCCAAGCATTGGTTTTGCACATACTCAAAAATTAATGCAAGGACAATACAAGATGCAGTTTATACCTGATTGGTAAAGGTGGAGGAGGTGTAACGGTCAACACAGCATCAGAAACAATAACTGTCAAAAGTTTGAAAGACAAAATTAATAAATAAGTCCATGATTGTCCACATCTTTATGATGTGTTATTGTCATTGCACATAGACAAAGACTGTCAACTGGCTGGGGCAGATAAATGTTGTACAGGAGGTTGACACTTGAACTTGCAAAATATGGTGTTACCGTTGAAAAAGTGACTGTGTAAACTGGGTACTTTCAGCCAAGGATGTGTGTGGCTGTTTGTATTAGTTTATTTTTCACTGAACACATATCTGACAAGGATATGTTGCCATAACAACAAAAGTAAACAAAGTGGTATGCACAAGGACTCCTTTCTTGAGTTGAATTTATGGAAAAAAAATGGCTGAAAGTCATCAGTTAACACTGTCTCTTATTAAACCACTACACCTGGAGCATTACATGGAGACATTGTTTTGTGACCACCAGTCATCCATCTGAGCTGATCTGATGTTACTATTTGTTATTAATATCTATAATGTTCATTTGAGCTCAGAATTAACACCATTTTCTCTGTCTCCATGTTTGTAGTTACATCTCACACATGTTGTTGTATACGCCTGAACACTCTTTATGTCCTCTAGTGTTTTTCTCCAGAAACAACACATTTAGGCAAGTATACTTAAAACAATGCTCATGACACAGCTGGACTGATACAGGAACAAGGTAAAACAGCAAGTATAGCTCCTGCTGTAGGGAACAAATTGACTAAAAGAGTAAAAACAGCCTCATGTGTTTGACTGAAGTCTGCTGGACTTTGGTACATCTTGCGCTGATTTGCATTACGCCTGAGGTAGCCAAAATAAACTCACTCTGATTTGCATATTGCTAATGGAGATGCAAAAGAATAGGTGGGTGTAAACAAGAGTTAAAATTACAGTGGTGCACATTAATTGAGCTGAAGTGTAAGTCTGTTCAGAGAAGACACCGGCTGTAGTGTAAAAAAGAAAGCAGTCCTGCACAGCTGAATCACACTTCATGGTACAATACTTCACACTTCCACAATTAACACTTTACGGTTCATTACTATTTTTATTCGGTACCACCCACACTGGTGACCCCTCAATTCCGAGCTAGCTCCATCTTAATCCAAGTATTATATCTATTTAATAAAAGCAGACAGTCCTTTCACTTTACAGAATAAATATCCAGCTCAAGTGGCTGGAGCTGGAAGCAGATCACAGTGCATGCAGCAGGTCCCTTTCATTCTTTGTAGCTTTGCTTTTTTATCACTGAAGGTCCTCTTGCATGGATGAGCTGGACCAGAAGAAAACTCACTTTGTGTCAGAGCGTGTGCAGGTGGATTTGTGTGCGTGTCTACTTTTGTGAGGACACAGGCATAGAAGTATATTAATGTGCCGTGGCAGCAGCGACTCCTGACTTGAGGCTATTTTAATGAATAGCGCCATTCAGGGCGAGACATGAAGGAAGCAAATTTGCTGAAAACACTTCCTTCTTTGAAGGGCCACAGCTGGTTTCTGACTGCTTGCTTGCTGGCTGGCTGGCATGCTGGCTGCTGTATGTGTGTCAGAGCGGGTACACAGCAGGTGATAAGCCCTGCTCCTTTTATTGCCCATCAGAGTGCCAGGCTTGAAAAACAACTTCCCTATTGTTGCTCATAAATCAAAACCACTAAATGCCGTTTCCAACTCAATTCCTATTTTCGACTGCCGGGCCGTCACCATAACTTTGGTGTAATGATCATTCAATTACAGGCCACTCAGACAGGAAGCAAAGAAGACCGATATAAAGAGCGATCCCTCATCTATCATATTTCTCTCAGTAGCCTTGTGGGAATTGTTACATCTGCCTTTGTCACCTAGTTTGTGTGTGCTTGCATGAATGCATTGCTCACAATCTACCTGTGTTTACATGAATGCCTGTGAGCACACTGAGGCATGGAACATTTACAAATCCTTCCACAGAGATAAATTGTTATCACACCAGAAAACTGCTCTTTGTCCCTGACTTTGTCTTCTCTTTTCCCACTATCCCTCACACTCAATTGCTTTCTCTATTTCCAAATTTATCTCAGTGCCTCTCCCTCAGACGCACTCTCCCTCTCTCACCTCTCCCATGCTTAACTGCCTGTACTCTGCTTCTTCTTTAAAACCACAGGACAGCCCAACAAGCTAAGCAGAGTGATGTTCCTCTACCTCATCTCCACAGCATTATCGTCCAGTCATTTTAGAGCGTTGAGGAATCCCTTCTGCACTGACTGCATAGATATGCATTGGCCATCTGTTTGCTCGAGCGAGTACAGTTAATATAGCAGGGCAGCCTCATCTAAAGAGAAATGGTCCAATCACCAAAGGTCACAAGTTCAGTCTCTGCAATATGAGCCTGTCAGCAGCTACATGACCTGCCAGTGAGCCCTAAAGCAAGACACTGAGCATAGCTCACTCATTTATGTCATGTTGGATACAATAAGAAGCCACTGCTTAGAAGAAATGCCTTCTTTAGTTATAAAAATATGATTATCTAAAAGCCTATCAAGAGAAGAGATTGGCAAAAACAGAGGATAGCAATACAGAAAAGTGCAACTAAAATGATCTCTTGATCACAAGAAAACCAGCATTGGTATCCTGATGTAAAAAGATCTGAGGAAATGAAATAAGTAAATATAAATGGCTGAACCTCCTCCTAGAGCTTGCATATTAAACAACACACATTTCATACACTTGCAACAAAATTTCCATTGCATTATCAGCCATGCCTGTGGGTATCCCCATAATATGTTTGGTTAGTTCTGTTGATTTCATATGTGCTGTTACATCCCTTGGGATTATAAACTTAAGGAAGGAAATTTAGCACACATTTAATGTCAGCTGAAATGCCTTTTTTGGACACCATAACAATACTTAATATTCCCATTGCAGTGGTAGCTAGTCCCACATAACTGAAACACTAAAATCCTTCCCAACCTGTGCTTAGTTCTGACTAGTGGAAAACAGATCAATGACAGCCCACACTAAACCCTAGACAAGATCAATACCAGTCTAATTAGACAAAATGCTCCCATGAGATTTCCTATTATCTGGTAAAAAATTAATAATGTAGTTGAGATCTTAAAATAACCATACAAAATTTAAACCTCGCACATCAAGAATATCCACAGAGACTAAGCCTAAAATGATTGAGTTTGATATTGAAAGTAGGGCAGCCCAGTTTCTACTAGTTTCATTGTTATTGCGATATGGCTATTGCAATAAGCACATCCCAGAAGTTTGAATTTATAGCTGTAAATACTTAAAACTTTAATGTAATATGTTTTTTTTATGCAGGCCTTGAGTCTGTTACAAAAAAGCCTGAGTATAAATGTCATGCTTCACACCATTTGGATACATCTGAACATGCTGAAACTTCTTATCTGCTGATTAATTGATATGTATTTTAGTATTCTAATACAAGTTTTAGGCATGTAGGGTGCTAAGGATTCATCACAGGCCTGATGCACAACAACCAGGAGCTTGAGAGTGGGAGTGTGGCAGCCAGAGTCGGGCTCGACACATGCAATACATGTGAGTCGCTTGGCAGCCAGCTTGGCCTCTTTTTTGTCCAGGTCTTTCAACCCTGTTAATACGCCCAGGGACTGCCTACGGTTTTAGGGCCCTTGGGACTTCTACAGCATGACTAGAGGCTCCCGGCAACCCTACTGTCAATCCTTCTTCCTGCCTGGTGGTACCTTCATGCAGCTTATTGCCACATCTGACCCTTACTTCAGTTTCAATTTTTGGCTCAAACATGCCTAAGAGTTCTGCACAATACTGTTTATGTCATTAAACATGACATAACTGAAAAAAGACAACGATTCAATGGGAGTTATGGTAATTGATCACACTTGTAGTTATAATCTCAGTTTTGACAATGCTTTAATTTATGGCATATTTGTCTCGTGTAGTGTAAGTATAATTGTAACTATTCTCTTAAACACAACGATAAACAGGACACCCTGTACTCAGCCAGCCTACATACTCAAGTGCTGGTCAGTTTATGAAACAAACTGTTAGAAAAGAAATAATGTGGTGCACACTGACAATGACTATGATGATTTGTTTGTGAGAAAACAGTATGATTCAGCTGTGGTTTCCTCAGGTTTTGCCCATCATTATCACTTATTCTTTTAAAGGTGAGATAGTTCAAAATTAAGACACAGTAAAGTCACATTCAGTGTACAATGCACATGTAAAATAAGCCTCCAACTTGCTTGCTTGGTTTGTTGAGATTTGTGATACTGCTTGTATATTAACATGACATAGGGTACTATGCACAGGAACAACACATAGATATACACATAAACAGCTGCTTAAGATGGTTTATGTAAATCAAGTTATCTAATTTACACCAAAATAATCTATACAGAGTGACAATATTCACTGACAACACATATAGCTAGATAAATCTCTATGCAATATACAGCATATGGCAGGGATATCTATTCAACTGCTAATATGTTCACACTATCCCACTGTTAACAACATAAAGATGTCTATACATATAACATACATAAGAGATGTGTTAACAGCTTCATGTGAATCCACCAGTTTGTCAGTACGGAATAACATATTCAATTAGATGGTATGCAAACACAACAAAGCACTTGCAGGCCACCAGTTAAATGCTGCGTTTTTGTTCAGTGCATCTTGATTGCCCAGCCTACCAGCCATAATGGAGTGATCTGTGGCAGAAAACAATGTCAATTCAATGTCAGTTCTGTGAGTTCTGCCTTTTTGGCTCTGACACAGAGATAGGCAGCCATGCTCTGAACACAGACTTTTTAATCAAAAACTCAGAAGTTTTGGTGAATGTACATTTTAAAATACTTTTAAAACCAAAAATAAAAAAACTCTATTTTTTTCACTTAAATTAATGAAGTTTTTTTTTTTTTTTTCTTGAAAATTAAGTTACTTTTCATTATTATTATATTTGGGTGGCCTTAATAGATACAATAATGGATAGTTTGGAAATAGATTTTTCTTTGATCTTAATTTTGGATTTTGTCAATAAAATTAATTAAAATCAATGTGTACTTTTTTTAAGCGGGTTCTGGGGCGGCCCTTAGGAAAAAAAGTTTGGGAACCACCACAGTTTGTCCCGTCTTGTAACATCACTTTTTATGCTGACATCACTCACTTGCATGAAATAGTGCCATTACATTTCATTACACTAATGTGAAAATATGCAAGGTTTAGTGCTGCCTTTTTCATTGGCAATTTTCATAAGTAGGAGCAATGCAAAGGTAATGTAACTAGTAGTGTAACTTGTTACTTTTGGCTGTGAGTAACTAAGTCATGTCCCACACTGCTTTTTTAGAGAGTAACTTGTAATAATGTATTACCTTTTTTTCAGTAACTGTCCCGACACACGGATTATATACACATTATGTTTCTCCACAGGTAAAGTTCCTGCTTCTCATTAGCATGTTAGAGCAGATATTGCTGCTTCATTTTCATGATTTTGAACCTGTATTTTTATATACTTAGAGGTGTTTTTCAATACTGAAACTTGGCCTGGAAGTTAAAAACACAACCTTCTGTCATACAACAAATCTAAAATACATATTCCTATTCTACCCCAAGTTCCCTCCATGTCTACTTATCTACCAACCCCATACCAAAAAAAGTTGGCCTTCTCCATGCCAGCAGCCTTGTAGGTTCTGTGGCTGAAAAAGGCTCACAGTGCTGTCAAAAGTGCCTTCTGCTTTAACACATCAGGCGGAGGAGGTGGAGGTGTGAACTACCTGGCAGAGGTTCCCAGACGAGCTTCACAGGGTCTCTGTGAACAACATTGGCAGCGAGGGACTGAATAATTCCAAATTTTGAATTCAGCCTGGAATGAATGCCAGCCTCCACAGCAAGCCTGAACCAGAGCATGCTGTTACATCATCCCCACTGTGTGTTTGTGCTTGTGTTTGTGCAGGCAGATGTGAAATGGAGAAGGTGTGTGTGTAGGTGTGTATGCATAAATCTGTATGTTTGAATATGTTTAAAGAAATCCATAATTTGAAGCAAAAAAACCTTTATTTACTCTGTGCAGCATACCAGGGTGCTGCTCTCTTTCTTCCTGTTTGCTTAACACACACTGTAGCCATCTTTTTACTCACTCTGCTTTTATTTCTCCTCTTTTGTCTTATAGGGAAACCGTCTAAGCCAAGAGTTCGTCTCAAGTCTACAGAAACACAAATACGTATAAATATATACATATATAAATACTCAATAAATAGATGACAAAGGTTTGCCAAGCACTCTTTTATGCCGCCTCAGTGCATTGTATTTCTTTTTAACTACTCCCTTGGAAAGTGAGTGTGCTTAGAGCAGATGAACCAGCTCCAACTGCCACCTTGACCCAGGAGCTCACAGCCTGCGGGCCACCGGCTCTGGAACATTTTCAAACAGGTATTAAATCTCTTTCTGTGTCTCTCATTTTCTTTATTTTACTCCCCAAATATTAAAAAAGCCACACATGGGGACACCTTTTCAGTATCTGTCTCGATTCCCTGCTCAGACTGTAGGGGAAAGATGTAACTGCTAAGCTAGCTAGGCTGCAGAGCCAGAGGCAGAGCCACTACTTTGTTCTGTGTTATGATTTCTGTTTGTGCATGCTTCCCCCACACATAAGAGTGATTTTGCATGTGTTAAAAATGTCACAGTCCCTACAATGATACTTGGAATGAGAGAATGAGTGCTCTTGTTTCACAACTGGATCCAAAAGAGACTGACTGAAGAGCAACTCTCTCACTTTCAGCCCTTCTTCTTTCTGTTGCTCATTTTTTACCCACAACAGCACCCGTCGGTGACAGCATTTTTTGGTTCATTGGCTTAATTTCCCCTTGCTGATAGAGTACAGAGGATGTGAGGTATAATCTTTAGTGTTTTATTTATGGTGTGTTCAAAAAAGACACGTTACCCTGGTTGAATATTCACTTTCACATGCAAATGTGTGAAAATATCATATCATATGTCAAAAAACAACCACTAAGACATGCATGCATAGTAATAACCTACACTTAAACTTTTTCAAGTATGCCACACTCGCAGGATTGGTTGCCCTAGATTTTATAAGAGGTACAAAAATCTGAAATGTCAGTGCATAATTTAATGGTTATGACTTGTCTACGCTCAAAGCTGTGATATGTCTGGTAATATGCAAAAAAGATTCCAGAAACACCCTCCAGAAACAGAATATGCAGGTCACACTAGATATTTAAAAGTAGCTGGAGGATTTAGTTTGAGCTCATAAATGTATGACACTCTAAACACCTCCTTGTAAACAAAATGGAAGGAAAGTGTGGCAAAAAGTGATTAAAAATACAGACACTTCCTTCCAAAAGTTTTGGGACAGAGAGGCCAATTCCTTTATTTTTACTGTAGACTGATAACACTTCGATTTGACATTGGAGTGAGACAAGAGATCAACATTTCAGCTTTTATTTCAAGGTATTTACATTTGGATCTGATACACAACAGAAGATATCTTTATTTGTAACGGAACACCACATTTTTAGGTGAGCAAAAGTATTAGCATGGATTGACTTAAAAAAAGATTAAAGTGAATAAGACATAATATTTAGTTGCAAATCATTTGCCTGCAATAACTGCATCAAGCCTTTGATCCACTGACATCACTAAACTTCTGCATTCTTCTTTTGTGATGCTTTTCCAGGCTTTTACCACAGCCTCTGTCAGTTGTTTGTTTTGGGGGGTTACTCCCTTCAGTCTCCTCTTTAGTAGGTAAAATGCACTATTGGGTTCAAGTCTGGAGATTGACTTGACCGGTATTCCACTTCTTGCCTCTGACGAACTCCTTTGTTGTTTTGCCAGTGTGTTTTGAGTCATTATCATGCTGCATGATGAAGGATCCCCCTATCAGTTTGGTTGCATCTTTCTTGGTTGACAAAATTTTTCTGTAGACTTCTGAGTTCATTTTGCTGCTGCCATCATGTGTTACATCATCAGATTAAGGATCAGATTAATGAGCCCGTCCCAGGACTTTGGTAAAGGTTATTCTTTGTATCGTCAGTCCATAAAACTTTGTTCCGGGATTTTTGAGGTCCATGTCTTTACTTTTTGGAAAATTTCAGCCTGGCCTTCCTGTTCTTCTTGCTAATGAGTGGTTTGCATCTTCTGGTGTAGCCTCCGTACTTTTGTTCATGAAGTCTTCTGTGAACAGTAGATGGTGATACCTTCACTCCTGCCCTCTGGAGGTTGTTGCTGATGTCACTAACAGTTGTTTTAGGGTTTGTCTTTACAGCTCTCACAATGTTTCTGTCATCTTTTACTTAGTACACAGTGGTTTATTTTATCTTCAGGACATTCCAAATGGTTGTACTGGCTATGGACAATTTTTGTGCAATGGTTCTGATTGATTTTACATCTTCTCTCAGCTTCACAATCGCTTGTTTTTGTCCCATAGACAACTCTCTGGTTTTCATGTTGGTTGTACTTCTAACTATAAATGTAGTAGGCACAGACAAAACCCACACCTTAAACTGAGTGTAGACATTTAGCGCTATTGTTTTAATACTTAGTGTAAAACACCTAGACAACAAACACACCTGTCAGTCACATGTTCCAATACTTTTGCTCACATGAAAAATGGGTGGGTTTGAACAAAAGGTGCTATCTTCTAAGTTGTGTATCAGAACCAGATGTAAATACCTGGAAATTAAAGCTGAAATGTTGATCTCTTGTCTCGTATTCACCTTTTGATGTCAAACCCAAATGTTTCAGTCTACAGCAAAAATAAAGGAATTTGCCTCTCTAGAACTTTTGGAGGGAGCATACTTATGAAGTTAACCCTCTGCTGTGCTTTTACTCATCAGGATCTAAAGTCTTCATGTTTCCTAGCAGCAAATTGCCATTCCCAAGAGAAGATTAAAGCCTTTATGTGCTAACAGTGTTGTCATTTTCTTGTTTATTGTTGCTATTTATTGTAGTCATTTAACTGAAGTAAAAGGACTTTTACTCTGGTTGCCAATTAATTCTGAAGCTGGCAGCTCCGGCATCTGGTTTTCATTATGAAAGCAGCAAAAAATAGCAACCTAAAGCTATCATCATCAATTATACCCAATGCCAAAAACACATTCATTAATAATCCACTTGTGTGGATTTGCATACGATTACACACCATTTCCAATTAAGCAGAGAGGGTAACATGTTTAAGCCATGTGGCTTCTATATATAAGCTGATGTGTGTGTTTGCTTCCTCATGACATCCATCATCCACAAGGATGTTCTCATTAAAGCGTCTCTTTATTAAAATGGCCAGCTTTTGAAATGGAAAAGCTGCAGAGCACAGCATAAAGGTTACACAAGCATCTGAAAATGAGCACTTCCATTTTGTTTTATTTCAAATGAAAATTCACACAGAATAACTGAACTGAAATGACTTCCTGGTCCTTTATTAATGTGTAATGTTTATTTTTCTAATGCTGGTTTGTAAGGAATCTTTTTCTGTTGTAAATATTTGTGTATTTGTTATGAGCACTTTAGTTTAGACAGACCGACATAGAAGAGCTCAGTTCAACAAAAAATGACATAACAGATAAAAAATGCATGATTAAAATGTTGCTTCATGAACTTTTTAAAGAATCAAAATATGCAATGCAATAAAAAATGCAATATAGCCTCTGGTCGGACTCACAGGGTTCAGATCCAATGCTCTGAACTTTTTTTTTCTGAAGATGAAAAGCTTTCAACAAGCAACTCCTCGCCAAACAAGAACATCAGGATTGGACTTTTGTGCAAAACCTCGGATGACATCCAGTGCCAAGGATTTTTAAATGGTTGTTTTTTACAATATCTGTGCATGGAAACTCTGGTTTGCATAACATTAGAGTCATACTTAAAAAATGCTAAGAGTATTTAATTTAAGATCATCATTTAATGTTCTAGATTAAAAAAAAGGCCTCAAACTACAATTAAGGACTCCAAAGGATGTTATGAAGGCCTCTTTATGCATGTTTTCTTCCATGTGTACACCACAGGACTAAAAGAACAATGGTGTCAGACTGTATGAACTGTCTTTGTGTCGTCCCATTTCCTCTTCTGCGTTTATCCCCCACCCTCCCACACATATCTTCAGTCTGTGAGCCAAAGGCTGAAGAGACGGCCCATTTATGCGCTCCATGTCAGGCTCTATTGTGGGAGCAACCTGACTACCAGTGAACTTGGACTGCTGAGGAACTGCTGGAGCACACCAGTGACCTTCCTCTTCCAAAATAAACTCTGAAAGTCAAATGAAATATGGCTGTGAATGATGTGTGTGAGTGTGTGTTTCTAAAAGGACCTAGCTCGTTTGCTTCCACCAGTGACCTGGTTGATCTGCCCTCTGACCCCCAGCCTAGCAGCTCAGCTCCATCACTCTACCCTGAGCGCTGCACTTGCATGACCTCAGACCGTTTTGTGTGCTTGTTAGGGTTGTTGAATGTAAAAGGTTGTGAACTCCATAGAACATAGAAGTCTATAGCTATGGTGACTGCGGCCACAAACTGCCCTTTATGTCGTTTTGTCTCATTCCACAGGCATGAGCATTATCGATGTCTCATTTAGCTGATGTTGATTTTTCTTTCTCATTCGCCTAGAGAATATGCAGACAATTTAGAAGAACACGAATGCTTTACATTGTTGCTTTATGTGTATATTTTGTGAATATCAAAGATTATCTCTGTAGGTTGGGTATTTGTTTTCCAACTGTTTGACCCTGCTTGATGATCAGCTGCACTGCATTCACCATGATTTGGATGATGTCAACTTTTCTATCTTAGCAATTAAGTTGCTCTATATTTGCCCCTTTATTAGTTTTTAATGTCATGAGGGTGGCCGTTTTATTGCAAAAGAAAACAGTAATGGCATATTCAGGTAACTTTTCCCCCTGTTAATAAATGAACGGCTACTCACTTTTCCCAGCAGGATTGTATAAAACTATGTTCAATAAAGAAAGAGTATGTATATATATATATATATAAACACAATGTGCTTCCTCCTTTTCTCTTTGCTTGAAATTTGTAATCTTTAAACTATAGCATGCAAACAAAGCCACATTTTGCATTGCAATAACTCTGTGTGGACAGTGTGTGTGTGTGTTTTTTACTTCAATAGGTCAGTTAGAACAGGAAATACACATTTGTATTTAATATGAAGACAGTAAGTTAAAGTAAAAAAAAAAATAGTTGAAGTTGTACTGAAAAGAAAGATACCAAACATGAGCATGGTTAATAATGTAAAAAGAAAATTAACAAAAGGCAAAAAAAAAAAAAAAGCCTGTGGACTTGTAAGGGTTAATGCTATCTCTGCTGCTGTCCCTTTTTTATCACCACAGTTTTAATTATCTGACATACAAGAGAGTTTTCATCCTAACAGATACCTAAAATTCAGTTTCTAGTTAATTATAACAGTCTATGCACATGCAGATAGTCATTATAACTCGTTTAATTTATGATGTTTAACCACACATGAAGACAATAATTCTAATTTCACACATGAATGCTATTGCACTCCTTAAATGTGACTCCCACAGCTCCCAGTTATCACACAGATGATGTAATAGGAGATGTCATAAGAGAGCAGTAGCAATGTGGTTCAGTCAGTGACTCACACATTTATATAATTCAGTCTCAATACGTTCTACTTGTGGATGACTTACATGACATTAAGTGCTGGCTGACACTTAGTGACACTTTGTAAATTGTGTTGGAGCCACTATATATAACTATTTACAGTGCATGCCCTGGTGAAGATGAAAAGCAGCCAAAGAAACCTTTCAACCCATAAGCTGGACTGTTTTTTATTACCTGGAACGCTGTAAAGGAGCACAGCCCTTAACCTGGAAGTGTTAACTCTCCATTCATCGAACCAGAGTGGTGTAACCGCCACCCCCACCCTCAATCACTCTCTCCTCTCACTTTTTCTTTCATTCCTCCATACTTGCAGCAGCCAGCAGGCAGGAAAAAAACAGAGGACCGGGAAAAGAAAGGTAACTTTTATGACCCAACTTCCTGTTCCCTTTGGATGCATGTGCTTCCAGACCCGTCTCAGTCTGGGTCAGCATAACCAGTCACAAAAGGGTAGAGTGCCACCTATTGGTGCACAACCTGAATCCTCTCTCCTCTTTTCCCACTATTTCTCCCATCTCACTCTCTCTCCTCCCACAGAAGCACTGGCGCTCGACTCCTACACACTGACTCACCATATGTTTTTTACACACGCACAGAGAAAATCACAGTTTGAGAGCACACAGTGGCTGCACGCACACAAAGACTGACATGGAGGGAAATGTTAGTTTGTGTGTGAATATGCGAGGATGCACACAGATGCTCATGCATTAAAGACACACAGCTACAGCAGAGATTCATTCCTATGCAAAAACAATGAATACATTTTAGCACTGAAATTGTAAATCAGTGTAATAAAGACAGGTTTTCTTTTGTGTTATTGTTTGGTAGAAAATGGGGTCTGTTATTGCCATTCCTTGCCCCTGCCTCCACCTTCTTTCCTGTAATTTCTCTTCCATCAAATATTTAATGAAAGCATAATGTGGATTGAAATATTAAAAAAGGAGTCTCAATAATGTTGTGTGACTTCTGGCCTTAAGGCTTATTAATCATCAAAGAAAAAGTCTACTTAGTATGCTGGTACACCTCTCCTTATATGCTGGTTTTTGATTAAATTTCTTGAAAAGAGGAAAAATAAGTAATATTCATAACAGTCAAGGGATTCTATAGAAAAACAGTGTATCAGTATTGATCCTTGTGTTTCATATAATAAGAGGAACCGAAATAATTTTATTCTTAAACTAGAAAAGCACTCGGAGAGTGCAGACCTCCGCCATTAGACCCAGCTCCCGATAATAAAGAATCCTTTAGAAAATTCCTGGATCCAGACAGTGATCCGGATCACTCCCGAAATCTAATCAGTTCTTCCCTATGCCATTCCTGATATTTCCTGAAAATTTCGACAAAATCCGTCCATATCTTTTTGAGTTATGTTGCTAACAAACTAACAAACCCTGCTGATCACATAACCTCCTTGGCAGAGGTAATAAATAACAACCTATGAAGTTCTCATTCCACAAGATCCAAAAAAAAAAAAAAAAAGAAATGAAAAACAGACAATTCTCATGGGCCTAAAGCAAAAAAAAAAAAAAAAAAAAAAGTACTGCTTGATTTAATTCTTATAATATGTAACTGTAAATCAATTGTTTTTTTTTTCGTTTTTGCAGTGTCACATGGATGATGCCAGTGATTCAAAGTGATTCTGGCAGGTAAAAGCCCAACACAGTTTCTGCTGTGGTAAAACACACAATAATGTTCCCTAGCCGGACCCCACAGTGGCTTCTAGGGGTGAAGCCAGGGATTATGGGCCCCATGAAAAGACATCAAATTTGGCCCCACCACCACAGCCCAAACCAGTCTGAACAGAAGGCATCTGTCTGTAAAGACAATTTTGAAGACTGCAGTATATGTAAAATTTTTCAGTAGTTTGCACAATTTAGACCAGGGGTGTCAAACTCAAGGCCCAGGGACCAAATCCGGCAAGTTCTACAGTTCTACCCAATCATATCTTTATTATAACTGGCCTACTGGTATGAGGTCTGCTGATTTCCTCCAGTATAAAAATGTAAACGTAACCATGATGATTTGGAATATCCTTAAATAGTCATAAAAATTTGAAAAAGTAAATTGTAAAAATAAATACATAAACAGTCAGGGATATAGGAAATTAATTTATGTTTTCATTTCATATTTTCAATTTTGCATCTCAAAATTACGTATTAAACTAATGATTTTGATGTTTTGTTTCAAATTTTGACTTTTTAAAATCATAATTTTGACTTTTTTATCTCATCTTTTGACCTTTGAGATTTACAATTTTGAAAATCAAGTCATATTTTGGCAGTTCAAACTCATAATTTTAAGTCACATTTTCATCTTTGATCCTCAGGCGGACTTATTTGCCACATCTTTGCCTTACTTCAGCCTCAACATTGACCCAAACAAACCTAAAAGCTCTGCACAGTACTGTATATAAAATTATTATTTAGGGTCCTTGATAGGGTCAATGATGGGCTCTTGGGATTGTCCTGACTACTCTTCATACTACAGCACCCCTGGTGGGGTCACAAAGATACCTGGAGGGCATGAGGCTGTGACTGCTGGGAGGCTGCCGAAATTAGATCTTCCACATAATAGTTAAAAGAGATAGTGTTCTCCTGCTAGGTATGCTTTGTATGGATCCTTGGGTCTCTCAGGGGAGTTTCAGTGGATAACATAAGCTGTGTGAGCCCTTACTTGAGTCTTGTAGACCCTAGAATGTGTTGAACTGTGGATACGACCAGCAAATCTTGTCCTCTGTCTCTGCCATAGTGAAGAAAGTTCTTGAAGAAGCAGCAGGATGATACCTATGGGCAGAGAAATAGGAAGGCAGCTTATTCTGCTGACATTTGACCCCCCAAAGAGAAAATGTTTGTACACACAGATATGCACACATGCACACATTGAGGGCAGCCGGGCCTTACGAGAAGCTGTGCTCCTCCACTGTGAACAATTTCCACAGCTCTGTCAGCAGGAACCATATTAACCACATCAGATTCACTCAAATGCCAGACTGTCACATGCAGTCTGATTCATCAACTCTCCATACTGTCAACGCAGGAGAGAGCAAGATAGAGAGACACATGTAGTAGGAGAGTGAGGGCGGGGCGTTGGAGAGGAAACATGAGAAGGGAGGTGAGAGGGAAAAGAGCAAAGATGGAGAGGTGAGAGGAATAAACTGAGAGGAGGCTAGTGGAGGGAATTAGGGAGGGAGAGAAATTATACTTGGAGAAAGAGGGAGAGAGATGGGGGAATTGGGAATCTAGATAAAAGATGAATAAATAAAACGGGCGCACACGCAGCTCTCTCGTGCCTGACTTGCCAAGCTGCTCGTGGAAGAAGCACGATGGCACAAACCAGCCAATAACCCAGAACACTGAATGTCACACAGATGGGAAACACACTCCAACTCTCTCTCTCTCTTTCTTTCTGTCTCTCTGTGTGTGAAACACAGCCTCAGAAACACTCACAGCTGTAGTGGCGTTTTGTGCGAAGGTGCCGGCTGACTCTCATTTCATTTCGTTCCATCTCCTTTCCCTCTGAAGGATGTAATGTGGTGTCATGCACACAGATCTCCAGTTCCATTTGCTGCCTAGATGCAGTACAGTGCATTAAACAATGCTTAGGCGGCTGCACTCCATGTGAATGGAGCTAACACCAGGCAGATCACTCTTCAGCTGTTGAATATATGGAAAAATGTGGCCCTGAAGTGTTCTAGAGAGCCAGCGGTGCTTTCAGGGTCCCTATTGGCAATATCTTTCATCAAATCCAGAAGAAATCCTCGGTGTTTAGTGATATTATGTAATGTGTCACTGTCAGAAATGTAAATGAGGTCTGAAGGAGCTCATCACAGCTGGAGTGACTTTCTAACTGTCACTTGTTGCTAAATGATTTCAAAAGGGCGGGATTGCTCTTCAGGTTGATGAAAACATGATTCATCATAAAACAACTGTTTACCTCCACAATGTTAGCATATTTACTGATCTAAGGGTACTGTAAGAGGAACGCGTACACAACAGCAGGAAGGATGAATGAAGTGAATGCAGAAGATACAAGGGAAATGACTTCACTGAGAGGTAGCCATTAGGGGTGTAATGGTTCACAGAGCTTGGTTTTTCCTCAATGAATGAACTTACTAAAGAGACGCACCACCAGCAGACTTCTTCTGCTCTTTCGTACGTACATTCCTCTATTGTGTGTGCACCCAATGGAAACAAAATACGGATTGAAAAAAAAGTTTGCATTTCATTTTGGCAAATAATGCCTGTCTTCCTGTAGGAAATAGATTTATTCTTGTAACTAGCAATAAACAGAGATGTTTTTAAACCCTAAATTTATGGATGTAACAGATCTCAGATATTCAGAAAGCTTGTTCCACAGGTGAGGAGGACGAAACCAAAAACCTGTCTCTCCTTCTGCTTAACAAAACTGCTTATCTGAGAGCTACATCAATCTCTTTTAAGCACTTTCTTTCTCTGCTTAATGTCATAGTCCCCCCAACATGGCTGCCACGCCCCATAACGCTACGTGACATGATGTAGGTTCCCAAGGCCTTTTTTTTCATGTAACAAATTCAGTTACCCTTTACTCTTTGCCAACATAAACCGTTACCTTTACTTATGCATCAATAGGAATTACACATAGTTTAAGAAAATTTGCAAATTGTGACAGTCTAAAAGGTGCATGCTTTGTGGTCCTGGGTGTTCTCTTCACACAACAGGAATTTCTGAAAATTAATACTGAAAGTGTTAGATACATAGGATTTCAAATCACTGTATCCAAGATAATCTTAGAAGCACATCAGTCCCCGTACAATCACGTGTAACACACCTGGGCTGCCCACAGATTTGGCTGGGCCCCTGAAAAACCCAGAGAATGGGCCCAAGTTGTGATGTTTTGATGCATGTGTGTTGAAACAGTGACATTGGTGCTAGCATTTATCCTGGCTAACAGTTCCCTCACTTTGGACATAAAACAATGTATCAAACTGGGTTCTGATGTTGGAATTATTTATTTGTGCTACTTTTAAACAACTTTTCACAACTTTTTTGCATCCATTTATGATACTTCCTTTATTTGCCACCTTTACATATTATTTGCTGTTTGTTACTTTTTTGCCACCGTTTTGCCACTTTACACCCATTTATGCCACTATTTGTAATTTTCCACTTATTTTTGGCTTTCTGTTCACGTTTTTGTCCTTATTTTGATCATTTTTGCAAGTTTTAAAACTTTCGAACAACTTTTATCCCACTTTCCATCTAATTTGAACACTTTTTACCCATTTTCATTTTTGCCACTTCTATTTTTTTGCTGCTTTTAATAAATTTCTGCCACCCTCTGTCTATTATTAACAATTTTCACACATTTTTTGCTGCCTTCTGTCCACTTTTGCTATTTTTTGCAACCTATTTGCCATTCACCGCCCATTTTTGCCTCTTTCTTTGCCACTATCTCATATTTGCTGCTTTTCACCTAGTTGCCACTTCTTCTTGGCATTTTATGTCTTTTTTTACTGCTTTTTGCCACTTTCTGTCCATTTTTAACACTTTACCCATTTTTGCCACCTTTGCTCATGCCACTACTTTTTGCCAAGTTAAACCCATTTCTGAGTTTTTTTTTTTTTTTTTTTTTTTTTTTTTTAACACAATTACACTATTGTTTACAAGTTTTCTCTGCTATTTTTCTGGTATCTTGAGGTTTATGTACATAATGGGCTTGCTGTGAAGACTGACATTACTCCTAATTCTTAATAATTTAGTTCAGTGTGTCCATCCTCATAGTCAACATCACCAATAAAAACCTAATTCTGTTTAAAATAAAGGGGGGAGTTATATTTTTAAAAGACTATATTGTACTACTGAATAAAAAATATAATTCACTTTTTGTTCCTTTGGTAAGAGTTATTATTCTGGTTGAAAATTAAAACAATGTTACCACATCTTAATTATATAATGGGCTATGATTTTGCTGACCTACGGGCCCCCAATTTGGCTGGGTGCCAAAAAGCTCTCCCCTGTATCCCCCCCATGGGTGGCCTTGACCTCAAATTGCAGGAAAATCTTGTAAGATAGTTCAAAGAACCATCAGAAAATTTAGTTTTTTGCTGACTTTAGTCCAAAAGAGGGAAATCAGCCTGGCTATAGTATGTTTCCTGCTTAAGGAGCCAGTCTCTTCAAAACCAGGCCAATATTTATTTCCCTTAATTTACTCAGGAATATAAGCACAAAGGCAGAACAACGTCAAAACTGGGGGAGTATGTTCTTGCATTATTTTATTGTTAAAAGTTATTTCAGACATTTATGGATTTTTTTAGCCTTTTAAAGGAATTCCGAACTACATTTGACTAACAGATCTATTATTAATGGGGGAATGTAAAAGTAAATTTTTGTTACCCACTAGAGACTCAGTCTTCAATATTCCATTAAAACACTTGTCAATGTATCTTATCTGACCACTGAGGTGTTTCGGTTTCTTAGGTGTGAGGTATGCTGGGATTTATCGAAGGAGGTCGTTTGTCACTGATCCTGTGGTTATTTTTAACCGCCCCCTTGTGCAGGTCTAATCGGAACAGGATGTTCTTCGTCAAATTAAGCAGGAAATATATTTCATGAAATGAGGCTGGGTCTGTACATGTGTAACCCACCACCATGGAGCAGACTGAGGTCAATTACACAGGAGGGTTATTAGGGCTAAATGCAGATCAGGGTTTGGTAATTTCTCTGCTAACAGCTTTGCATCAGAGGAGGTTGAGCTCATCAGTTAGTCCATAATGGGGAGTAAACCAACAGACAAAGTCAGAGTTGCAGAGAGAACTCATTATGAATTTAGGTTTTAAAACATTTCTTCACAGATACTTTTGATGTCATAGTTTCAAAAGTAGATTTCGGGGAATGTTTTAATTCTGACCATAACATTACTCTTAATTAAACCTTTAAACAAGGATCTGAAAACATTTACGCAATTTAGTTTAATCTCTGTTTTGTAATAATGATAGGACTTTTCATTGCATTGTTTTGGGATTACCACTGAGATAAAAATAATGTTAGATATAAACTATATATAATGAGCAACAAGGCAGTACAAAAGACTCCGAATAAGCTCAGGTTTGCAAAATACCACTGATAAAAAGGTTTACAATTACAGCAGCAGAGGAAAACTGGGTCCCTGTTGTAGAACAGCACTACAACTTTTGGCCATCATCGATCATCTGCATTATCAGCTTTAGCTGGAGTAGCCTCAAAACAAGCCAAAGAAAGTCCCTCCAAAAACAAGCAGTGTGTTCCCAGATATATTTCAGTGGTAACCTTGAGGTCCTCCTTATTTTAAGGTTCTATGCCACTTTGATTTTTGAAAAGCAGACCTCCATGTCTGATCAAGTCACCAGTGTTCTTCTGCACAGCCTGTTTGCCAGGAATAAAATTGCACCTGCTGTTGACATGAAGTTTCATAAAAGTCTGCCTTAGTGTGATAGTTTTGTGCTATTTTCACTGCCATTACTCAAGTCTTAGCACAAGTCTGGTCCAGACTTTCAGACTTTTCAGTTTGATCCGAACCAGAATGACAGGTGTGAAACCTCTTCTGGACCACTGAATGGAGCAAACAGCCGGATCGTAATCTGACCAAAAGAGATGGTCTTGGCCCGTACCAAACTGAACCACAGTTGAGGTACATGTCCAATGTGAAAGCACTATTTTGAAAGGTTTGGACCTTGATATCAATAACAGAATATAATAGCATGTAAACCAGAAAAAGGAAACCCAGCACCAAAACAAAATGAGCGAAGGAAGCTCATGGGGAGAAGAGGAGACGGTGTTATAAGTGTCCAACTGGAAAAAAGCACACAGAAACACAGACTTTCCAACAATTTTCAAAGAGGATGAAAGAGAGAAGACACAAAAGGATGGAAGAACAGCGCCACCTGAAGATAAAGGAACAGGATTATGTACTGTCTTCTTTCCTGTCTACGACGATAGAGTTGACATCTAATGAGGAAGCTCATATGGCAAATTTGGCTTAGTCATACATTCTGCTCTTCAAGTTGGAGCTGCTAGTAGTAGTAAATTAACAATAAGATGATTTTTCTCTATGTACAAGCTACATAAATTATTCAACATGTTGACATCAGATGTCAAATGTAAAGACAAGCAACCCACATCATTGATGATGATATCAGGTAGATTTATCATGTAGAGTCTGTTCGTAATAATTATCGTGTGAAACCAAAACCAGCTGATCTGGATTTCAGCTGTGAAACACCCTTAGTATAAGTCCTGGTTCAAAATATACCGTTACACTTTATATAAGCCACATCCACCTGACATGTCCAGATAAATATCTTACTCTATATTACAAGTGGGGAAGAAGGCCTGAATTGCTGATAATGTGTAAAAATGACCACAGAAGGAATCAGTTTATTTAACTATTTTTATGGGACCCTTATCTTATTCCAAGAAACCCAACAAGCAAAATTTACTTGTTGTACTGGCATTTATTTTTACTAAGGCTGTTAATGTAAATGCATTAATGTTTGTGATTAATCTTGAAATTTTAACGCATTAAAAAAAAATTATAATAATTTTAATAACATGACTAAGTTTGGCCACAACTTCTTCCCGTAGTCCTCCAGCATGCATGTTTACGTGCCTTGGGGGGAAGAGATGACAGGCAGGTGAGACACAGCCAGCAGTGATGAGTGAGCAGACAAACCCAGGAGTGCTTAACAGCAATTTTCTCCTGTGAAAAAAAGTTGAGATAAAAGCAATGCTGTGTGTAAATACTGCAGTGATGAACTGTCTGAAGCACAACGAGTCTGAAGTACCACCTTCGGGTGAAGCACGTCTTTGCTAATGTTAGCAAAGATGCTAACAACAACAACACAGGATCAAGCCACCGCAGTCAAGCTACACCGGCGGCATCCAGCAGACCTGGATTTGTCCACAAAATGACGACATCTAAATAACTAACGCGATTGCGAATGGCTCGCCAAAGACCGCAGACATCAACATTGTTGACGACAAGGGGCTTCAAGATCACCAGGTGACCCCTACCACAGAACACCAAGAATTCATGAACTGCACAGCAGCGAAAAGGCAGTGAAATTGGAGCAGCTGGTCCGAGCTACATTTATTATACTGACAGGAGACCGCTAGAGATGTTACATCTATTACTGAGATGTGAGAGTTTAAAAACTATAGTTTGTCAATATGTCTTTATTCAAACACTTACTTTTACTTCTTTAATCTGAAACAAAAATGTAAGTAAATGATAGTATCTAATAGGTATTATTTATAAATAATAATGTTTTTTATGAAGCGCTTTCAAAGTGCTGTACATAGAATTAAGAGAATGAAAATAAAACACTTGACAATAAAAAAGTTTAATAATTTTAAAATGTATAAAAAAATACTGAAACTATTTTTAAAAATGCTGTGATTTATCATGATCACAGCATAGTGATGTGATTAACTTGATTTTGTTTAACCTATTAACAGTACTAATTTCTACTATTTGTTATTATTTAAATTTGTTTATTTTACCCGGAAAAAACTCATTGAGATAAAGAATCTCATTTACAAGAGTGTCTCTAAAGTAATTCAGGCCCATTTTTCCCATACAATATCTTTAAAAATATTGGTACAAAAACAAAGGGTTTTAAGAACCAGATTTAATACATTGTAAGAGTATTTTATAACTTTGTGAAGCCAGTAGATTGGTCAAATTCCTTGTCTATCATCAGGCAGATCTAGCTTGAAAGCTTCAATTTAAAACATTTGTGCCAAGTAAGATAACAGACAGAGCAACCGGTGTCATCTGTCAGTTTTAGGAAATAACCATTAATAATTACACTCTATTATATAGTCAGTGATTTAAACCATTAAGTATAAGAAGACATAAGTGACTTCTTAACTTGTTTATAAAGAGTTAATTACTTAATCTTATGTCATTTATAAGCTAAATGAGAAATGCTTTTGATGCATTAGTATATCCTTAATAAACATTTAAGTCATCATCCAAAAAAAACATCATCACTACTTTGGCCTGATTATGACATATTCATTGCTATTTTAGTTTATATCCTTATAAAATAGATGGAAATATTCACCACTCAAACCTCTTTATTTTAAAAATGAAGCGTTGCTCACTTTTTCCACTTTAAAATCCACTTCCACTGTAGGCATGCAGATATGGTGCACTCTTTACAGCATTAAAACTCCTCTCTATAAACCCTCTACATAGCAACACCTCCAAGCATATCATTAAAATTCCTCCCGAAACCATGGCAACCAAGTTTTTCTCTTTGCAAGAGGTCAGCTGGAGCTTGTAGAGAAGATGGCAGAGCACCAATGCCTGGGTTGCCCACGCTGGTGGGTTAAAGGTCACATCTCGACTTCTGCATAAGGCTTGTGCTCTGCGCTGACAAATTATTCCTGAGTACACATCTGTTTCTTTATTGGTGCTGCTCACATCCCCACCATGTCTCACAGACTCTGAATATCTCCTATTATATGCATCATTCACTATTATTATTCTGCTTCTCTGTGTTTTTCTTAACACCTTTACAAACACCTTCTGCAGAGACTGCTGCCATAGAGGTGGTGTGTAAAGACTTAATTTATCCGCTCCCCCAAGCTTCACGCTTCATACTTTTCACTCAGCAAGTTGGCAGGTTTTCTCTGCTTAATTATATCTAAAGTAGTATAAATAACCCATGTACTGTCTGGAAGTAGCAGAATAGCTTTTGGTAGGATGAGATGAATTCTACTTTATAATGAACTGCTGCAGATTAAAACCATTTATTTATAAAAGTTATAACAGAAAACCTCTGCTGGACTTCATGTTTGACTACACATGCCAGACAAAATGTGCCCCCTTTTGGTCAGCGTTCAGCTAAATAAGGCTACCTTTTAAATGAGCTGCAAGTGCATGAAGAAATGAATAATGCTGAGAGAAAATCAATGGGTCATTTTAAAGTCATGAGGTTCTGGCATAAAAATGTGACAAATACAGCCTGAAGTGCTTCCAGTTAGAGAAGTGAAAAGCCAGAGAAGGTGACACACACACCTTCAGAGAATAATCACAGTCAGTGAGGGTGCAGGTTATGTGCAACCCAAATTATTAGCCTGCGTCTGTGCTCCTATCAATCAAACAACATGCTGAAAACATGATCACAATGTGAGGATTTTTGCCACCAATCTCCTTTATCTCATTTAGTTTTGTTGTCATAGTTACACAAAATCTGTTCTAGCAAAGTTTTTTTTTAATACATAGAGACTCAAAACACAACTGAAACAGAGAGAAAGATTTACCTAATGGTAGGTATGCAAATAACTGCCATCTTCAGTAGAAACACAAAGGGACCACAGTACATTTTAAAATCCTACACTTATTAAGTATTTCTCTAAAAAAAGAGAAATCTTTTATTATTTCAAAATGTTTTTTTATCAAGTTTTTGGGGGAACAATGCAAAAAAAGTAACCACAATCAGAAATGAATACGTAATTTTAGAATAGTTACATAGTTTTATATTAATAAGCATACTCATCTAGTAATTTCTCAGGAATAAGGTGGTAATTACGCAGTAACTATTTGAAATGTTTCCAAGTTAAAACTTGGAAATGTGGTCACATTAAGGAACTATTTATCCAGTAATAATGTATTAATAATCAAGTAATTCCTCATAATGTTGAGGCAGTTCAAAATTTAAGTTTTTTTCCTGGTAATGTCTGAATACACTCCTTCACAATTCACAAGCAGCTTATAAAGAAAACTATCATCTTATTTCTAAAAAAAGACTTTGTAAAATACCACCTAATTACTGGAGGTTTGCAATGATATTATAAGGATTAAGATTAGGCTTGGAGGGTTAGAGCTATGGTAAAATACCATCTAATTACCAGAGAATTGCCACAATATTATGAGGGATAGGGTTAGAGTTATGGGGTTAGGATGTGTAAAATACCACATAATTGCCAGGGAATTGCCACAGCATCACAATGGTTAGCTTTAGGGTTAGGCTTAGAGAGTTAGGGTTATTATCAGTGAATTACCACAATATTACTACATTATTACTGGGTAAATACTTTCTTAAAATTTTCAGATTTCCAAGTTATTGCTTGTTATTTTCCAAGTTATCACTAGTTTATTACAACTTTATTATTGAGAAATTACTTAATAACTGAAATTACTACTATTACAATATAATTACTCTATAATTACTAGGTAATTACTATGTAATTAGGGCCCTCTGAAATACAGTATTACCTAAAGCTCTACTGTGTGATGCACTTGAAAGTGGTTTTACTGTAAGTACATGTTTTCATATGGAACTGCCATAGCAGCAAGATGAATAAATATGAACAGATTAAATAATATCAATCAAAATATATGAAGAGAGGAGAGAAAGAGGGGAAATTGTCAGGTAGAGCAGAGAAGGGTTACTAATCTAGGGTGCTGCATCAAATTGGTTTGGATAATATTCTAGAAAGGGGGGCCAAGTTTTATTTAAATCTTCACTGAGCCTTGAACCATCCATCTGATTTTTTTTCTAGTTTTAAGGGATGACGTAAGAGAGGTGTGTGATTTCCAGCTAATTAGAATAAGCCTATGGGCTCATAGTGTTAAAAAATGCTATCCAATCTGGTTGATGCCTCATTATCCCACCGTTAACAGGAGCAACCCCAAAAACTGCAAAACAAAAACTTTTTTATAAAAGATGGGCATGTAAATCCCTAAAGTTAAGACAAAACATCCCGGGCTCCCACCTCTGCCTGGCTGCAGTATAGCTCATAAACAGATGGGAAATAGATGGATGAACTTCTTTACATTTTCTGATTTGATAGTTTCTGTCTCTAAGTTTTTATTTTGCTCACTTATGTCTAAAAGCTTGTTTTTTTCTGAGAAGTTGGGTTTTCATTAGACATGGTTATTGCTGCTAGACATACTGTTACCATTATGGTTATAGCTAAATAGAAGAAAATAGGACTCCTCTGCTGCTCTGTTTCTATCAGTCTCTTCTGCATATTTCTCTATTTCCTCCTCAAACCTCCAACACAGCTTCAGCACATGGCAGTTCAACATGAGTCTGGTTTTACTCAAAGTTAACACCTGTTTAAAGAAAGGCTTCTTTACCCCTGTAACTCTGCTAAATACTGTGCTCAAAGTGGATTAATGCTTGCTCTTATTGAGCAATAATATAACAAGAGTATGCTCCTTTTGTAAAGTGTCTTGTGATAACATTAACTGGCATTAAACAAATACAGATTAAGTGATTGATTAATCATAAATAGGGGGTGTAACATTAGGACTGACAGATCAGTTTGCTCCTGATGTGCTGAGTGAACTGGATTTCTATAGTAGAGGCTGAAGGAAAGGAATAATTTTACGAAAAACAAACACCCGAAATCAGTGAATTTTCCACAAATTGGATTCACTTTTAAACAGATGCAGGAGGTGGAGATGCATTATCTATCTTCTTATCAAGTCAGTGTTTAAAGTTCAGAGCCCCTCCTTTTTGCTTTCATCCGGGCCTGCCCACAGAATTGGCTTGGCCTCTGAAAAACCAAAAGAATTAGGCCTTCCCAGCTGTGACCTATTGTTGATGTGAATGCATGTGTGTTGGATCAGCATTGGTGTTAGCGTCCTTAACAAATACCTCAGGGTTTTGATGTTTGAATGATTTATTTGTGCTATGTTTTAACCCAAATCAATATTTTTTTGCTCTATTTCTGCTACTTTTTTGTGACTTTTCACCATTTTTTGCTGCTTTTTACCCTTGTTTGCCACTTTTCGGCCATTTTTTTTAACCAAGTTTTGCAAAACTATTTGGCCAGTTTTTTTTTTTTTGCCACTTTTAACCCTTCAAAGAGTTTCCCCTATTTTGCCACTCTAACCCAGTTTTACCCATATTTGCCGCACCATTGCCTTTTTGACTAACTTTGGCAATTTTATTTGTTATATTCTTCCCATTCTTGCCACTTCTTTTTATCATTTGTTACTCATTCTTGCAGGTTTTTTTTTTTTGTTTGTTTTTTACCTTTATCCCACTTTTAAGACATTTTAATATTTTTTCCCCTCATCTTAAGACCTTTTTTGTGCCAATTTTCAGCCTTGTTTTCTGTCACCTTTCCACTAATATTTAATTATTTTCTATTAAAGTTGTATCAGTTTCTTTACTTCATTTTCTGACATCCTGAGGTTTGTGCAAGTTCTGGCCTAGCTATGAAGTCTTACATTACTTTCCTAATAGTTTAGCTCCATGTGCCCATCCAGATTGTTAATATCACTAATGAAAAAGGTATTCTGTTTTAAGAAAAGAGGTTTACTTTAAATTAAAAAAAAGGAAAAAAAGTTAAATTGTACTACAGCATGTAAAAAAACATTGTTTTTGTTGCTTTGGTAAGAGTGGTTTTTATTCAGGTCAGAACAGAATATCTTTAACAGCCTTACTTAACAATGGACCATACATTTTTGTATTTATACACGGTGGTCAACCACAAGGTCACTCTGGTTTCCCAGTGTTTCTCCTCTCTTACCTTCACAAGCAGGATTGTAACTACCAGATAAACTCCTGAGTTACCTGAAAGCAACAACTAAATTTACATGTACAAAATGGAAACAGAAACACTGTTTAAATGAAAAGGTCCCTTTAAAATAAATAGAAGAGGAGCTGATTGTCAGAGTCAAAGGCTTCCTGCTTCTCCATTATTTATCCTTAAAAGGCTCCAGCATGTAAGAGTCCAGCAGGCCCAGGTTAAAGGGGAGAGGGGGAGTGATTGTCCGGGCTTGATTGGTTGTATTGATAATGTGTCTGATGCCGCGGTGAAAGGAGCTGATGGCCTCCTGACCTGTTTGTCTTTTATCGGGTGAATTCACAGAGGCACTAAGGACAGAAAAAATTAACCTGGATTACTTTCATTGATCCTAAAGGATGACAGCACAATAGTAACATTATTATGAAATGATTGTCTTTCATTGTAACAGTGTTTATAAAAGTGTGATTCTAATATTTTAACAAGGATCTGGTCGAAACAGTAACTGCTCTCTCGCTCCATTTTAACTTGGCTGGTATGAGTATGAGTATGACTGTTGGCAGTGAAGTTGATGACCAGTCATACTTTGTCACCACTTCTCTGCAACAAACTGTTGCACATTAAATCAACCCCACATCTTATTCAACACTTATCTTACAATGTCAATAATGTGAATAATCTGTGAAAGATTGAATACCTGGAAGCCACACTTCATTGAAAGTAAACTATTCAATGATTTGAGTAAAAGTCTATTAACAGATAACAGAGCACTTATCTAAAGTATTGTATTTTTTTTAGATAATCAGTGATCTTAATTATTGAATGTAAAAAAAGTTGATGATGAAATTGAAAAGGACAATGATAAGTTTGATGATTATAAGCTTAATTTCTGACTATAAAAAACCTTTTAAATGATCTCACTGAAAGAAAACGGCTTTTTAACCATAGAAAGTATAAAACAAGGACATATTATCAGTTATGCCCCCGGTGGTTACTGCAGCACTCTTTTGATGGTGGCTGTAATATTAGAAATGCTGACTGTCTAGATTGACTCTACAATGTGTCCACCATCAGTCAACACAGTCGTGCAATACATGATATGGTGTTTACAGCAGAGATAACTATAAAATAAAAAAAAAAGCAAAAATAGCAAAGCTATAAAACAGCAGTTTTTACCACATCAACACTGGCCTACTTTTCAACACCAGAGGCTGCCATTTGTTCCTCACAACTTACAAACCCCTATTTAAAATCAAGGTTTATACCTTGTCAGAATGTCCATATTTTTTTAATATGATAAAGCATGCATTATAAACAAAATCTTTGACCTTCCAACACCACAGTCAACACCTTCATCTTTCAACAAAGGAGCTGTTGATGCTGCTGCTGCTGCTGCTGTCTCTGCCTTTATCATGCATCCACTGTCACTGTAAAGTCATATTCTTCTCATGTTTCTACTGCTCCCTTGCATCTGACGTGCCTTGACTTGACATTAGAGCACCACTGCAACTTTTAAATCCCTTGTTGCATGTTTGCACTTGATTTACCTTAGTGCTTCTTTCCCTTCTTTGAGGTTTTTATGCCAGTTGGCATCAATGATGCTGTGTGACTGCCACCCACAGTTTTTAATCAGTTCTATTCATTTAAAGTCATATTTTAAATACATTAAAATCCCAAATCCTTAATTTAAAAAATGCTTTTACTCCATTTTGAGTAATCATGGTTAAGAGGTGAAATATCTAAGAGTAAAAGTCAAAATATAAGTACATATTTTATTAAGAAAATGTGGTGGAGTAGAGTCAACTATTATCCTAAGAAGGAGATAAGAAACACAAGATAAACACAGATACTCCCAGAGAATCATTTAAGTAGATTTACAAATAAATATTACTGTTTCATCACATCGTTTCAAATAATCACATTATTCAAATTTTGATATAAATGTTTTAAAATGGTTGCAAAGCGGTGCCTCACACACCAGTGCCTCACACCAAAACATGCTTGCTAGGTTAACTGATAACTCTAAATTGCCTATAGGTGTGAATGTATGCGCCCCTGGTTGTTTGTCTTTATATGTCTGCCCCACGATTGACTGGCGACCAGTCCAAGATGTACCCCAACTCTCGCCCAATGGCTGCTTGGATTGGCCCTAGCCCCTGTTACCTGAACAGGTTACGTGGAGTGGATGGATGGATGTATTTTTAAATATATATTTGGCCATTATCTTTACATGGCTGAATTGAACCTTTGTCTGCTTACTGATTGCTCTGCTGACCAGCCAGTCTCAGAGCCCCCTTCATAGCAAACGTTGCTGTTAGGGATGTATCAAAAATCTACTGATATGATAACACCTTTGTAACATGTCCAGTAACAGCATTTATTGCAGTACAAAAAATAAAACAAACATAAAAAACAAGTGAAGACTTTAGAAAAGTCTTCAAAAAATCATTTAACCACAAATCCAGCTACTTATTCTGGTATTACTGGAGACTTTTAGATACCCTGACGTGAAAGTCTGTATCGTTCTCACTCTTCTCAATGAGCAGCAGGTGCTGCTGTAAGCCCTGACCCATCCCAAATCACTCACAGGCGGCCCAGTCCTCACGCTGCAGTCCCTCTAAGCTGCAGTCATAGCGGGACATGCGTTCAGACTGCGAGGCCTCCTTGACAGGGTTTTCTGTTGTCTATTTTTGGTACACTCAGATTGTTAACGTAGATTGTATACAAAAAAATGTTAAAATGTTATAGTTAAAACATTCATGTCTTACTGTGACTTGTTATAGGCTCCTAAGTGGACAATGAGGTTAAAAACAATGGATTTGAACTAGCTGCAACTGTTAACTAAAGCCTGCCCACGAAAATTAAGAAATCCAACCCCTAAAAATGACGAACGCCACAAGGCAACGCAAATTTATACCAAGCAGCAGCTTACGGTCCTGAAAACTGAAGCCAATGAGGAAGTGCAAAAAATTGCAATACAGCAAGTGTCTACCTGAGGCTGGCTGCAGGAACACTGGAAGTCACACAACACATGTTAAAATGTTTTTTTTTACTCTAGAAATAAACTGGTTTACAGCCTGGTGCAAAAAACTAAAACAGTCTCATTAGCTAATGTCTTCATGAGCGGACACTGTGCGGGGGATGAATTAACTTGTGCCACAATTGTTTTGAATAGGAAAAAACTCAATGCGCACTGATTGGTGCTTCTCTTTGATTGGTAGATAGCTTGACAGACAGACACTACCTATACGTTAACCAGAAGGCTAGCTAGCTTAGCTGACAGGATGTCGAGCTAGGTGGGCGGGCTCTTGTCTGTCATCAGGTTGATCCAAAGTTCTGTTAAGACAGCGATTTCTATATTGAAGCCACCATGAACTAGCTTCAAAGCTGATTGAGTCTGCCTATTGCAGTCAAAAGGCTGATGTCACACAGGCTTTGTCCAATTCTTCTTTTACAGTCTATGCTTTTACATGGTAAGTTGAGTATCTACTTAAGGTTTACTAATGCTTCACTAATTCTTAACAGTGTGAAGTTATTGTAAAGTGTTTCTGCAGGTTTTAATCTTGATTGCTATTAAGAAACATTAGCTAACTAGTATTAAACTTAACTAGCAAACATTAATACTGGCCTTTTAAGGCAGAGAGGAATATGCAATACACTTTGTTTATATCTTTTTACAAAGAAAGAAAGGGAACCTTCACCAAGGCCAAGTTTATTAAAGAATCAATTCAATCTGAATAAAACTTTAATTTGCAGGGTTTTATATAGTGACAAGAGATTTTTTCTGACCTAGTAACAGAAACTAAGGAGGGCAGGATTTGACTTAGGGTCAGCTGCATTCAAACATTATTGAAAGCCATCTACAAATCTAAATAGTACATGTTAGTTGCTCAGCTGTTCTGTAATGCCTTTTATTCCTTTGCCCTGACCTCATGGTACACAATCCCACTGTCATTCAGAGAATTTATTGTCACTCCTGACACAGGAGTTAAGGCATAAGACATTCATTGTTAGGATTAAATCAGGGCAGAGAGACTGACAGAGAAAGAGAGAGAAAGTGGAAAAGAGAGAGATAAATCATATTAAAGCCGATCTGTACTTACAGAGGAACCAGTGCTATTAAGCAGCTTGGTGTGACCTCAACATGTAGATTATACTGTAGATACGACATCAGTACTGCGTGGATGCACTCTGTCAATAATCCACATCACATCGAGGAAGAAAGCGGCTGATGTCCTATATCTCAATGTCAACTTTGGTTTGCACATATATTTTGTTTGAAATTGGAGCAAGCATCAGAAGTCTTAAACTAGCCAAAAGGTGATGATATGCACACATCTTTAATTCAGCCAGCATGTACAGTAACAGGAGTCAACAGTTTATTAGGCAGCATGATTTTTGCATTAAAGAGCATCTATACATCATCTTAGCTTCCTGGCATCATGCACTCAGGTAGAAAAAGACACTCTTAATGGAAGGAGAAGCTGCAGTGATAGCAGATAAAACTATTAATGCATTTCTCTGGCATATTAGTTACGGCTTCAGAGAAGGCTGGAAGAAACAAAGAACAGTCTGAGTCAGAGAGGAGAGAGTTCAGTGGCCAGTGGAGGAGGAATTTTAACAAAGTTTTAGCAGCTCTGAAACTGTGGCTTTAGTGTCCACAGTGTAAAAGTTACAGTTTAATTAATTGCACCCACTGTATAAACCTGAAGGGACTGTTTGCTTGTTGGAGTTAACAATATGGTTTATAAAGCATCTGTGGTTGTTAACACTGTGACTAATGTCTCTGGGGTTCATGTAGATGCTTCTGCAATCTTTTTTCTTCTTTCAGCACCACAAGCATCGCCTTGAATCTGGATTTTTAGTCTCTGCTATTACTCATAATGCAAACTAAGTAAAGTTTCATTTGCGAGAAATATTCCCCTTTAAATATCAATGAAAGGGAGGATAAATATTATGGTATTTTGGCTGACTAGGGTTTTAAATTTGAGTTAATAGCCAAAATAATGCAGCAAATTGAAGTGGGGTCCAAGATGCAGCTGCTTGTGTGCATCCTGGTGCATGGCAGTTTCTGAGTAGTAAATTAATTCTCATGTAATAACATAATTGTTAACTGTTTATAAAGATGGATGACAAGTTCCCACCTCCTCCTGTTGTACATTATGAGGCCAAATTACCCCTGGTGAGATGCTGACATCATTTGGATATGGCACAGAAGGGACTGGCTGGCACAGCACAGTGTTGCTGTCACACCCCTTCTACTAAACAAAACACAAATTTAACTGACTGATAAACATAAATATCTCTCATAGTTTCCCTAAGCCCATAGCAGAACTGATTTTAATGTTGGTTTGAGGCACTCAGTGTCCATTATTTGTTCTTACAATTATTTGACCCCCACGTTTCTGACTCTGTTCAGTCGTGACACATAAAGAGGCAGAACAACACACACAATAACAAGATCAATGTAAACTGTGCAGGCAAAGTGCACATTATAAAGTGCTATTTCGAGTGCAAGGAGAAATTTACACGTGTGTGTTGCTGACACAGGTCAAGTATCACATGTTAGATCAAAGAAGAAGATTATAAGCAGATATAGCAGATGTAAAAAGCAAGTAAACATTCTCGTTGCCCCATCCTGCCGCCTGGAGTGGACCAAGACAACGAGAGAAAGCTACATAAAAAGGTACACTGACACATATATGCCCCACACATGCCTACAACAATAACATACAGACAAAACAAAGAGCCACCAATACACATAGCAGGCTGGTACAATGTATGCATATATACATACATGTAAGCATGCATTGCATAGAAACAGAGAGAATATAAAGTGCAGTGCAAGGTGGATTGGTACAGCATAAACATAGTATATGTACACACTCACTGCAGCAGATCTGCCTAGCAGTGAGCCCAGGTTTGATTTGTTTGAACTAGTTGAGAGAATTGGGACCATAAATACTGAGATTACACAGAGATGCAAACAGTGCTTTGCTTTCTTTGAATGTAGCCAAAAACCTCCTTGAACTATATGAGCTAATGTGAATATAAAATAAGCATAAATATCGACTTTATTGAACTTATACAAACCCACTCTGCAAAAAGCATTACAGTTCCATAAGACTGACCGACAGTCTTCTATTGGCTAATTCCTTCCCCCCTTTTTTGCTCCATCTTTGCATATCGTAAGTGGGAGATTGATGACAGGGTGCATGCTGTGGACAGAACCTATGCAAATGAAGAACACCAGAGGCCTCCCCTGGGTTTAGAAACAAGTTGAATCAGAAGAAGCAACAGTGACTTCAAGCACAGCAGGGTTCTGCCTTCTTCTGCCAGAAAATTCTGTGTACGTATCTGCATGTGCATGGGTATTAGTGTGTGTGTTTAAAATCATGCTACATAATGTGTGCATGTAATAGATATGGCCATATCTACTGTATCTCACTTATTAAAGGAAGGATTAGGTGTAGTGAAGCTGAGGGGGAACAGCAGGAATATTAGACACAAATAAGGTCAAACCCACATTACCATGGTTACCTACCAGAAGAGACCAGCTGGTCCATCTGTTCCTTAGCTAACTTTGAGTCGGTTCTCCCACACCTCATACCAGCTGCTGTTGTTACAGCCATACAAGATCTGCCTGTTCACTCAAGCAGAGACATACAGATTGACTGGGAGCCAAATCACAAAACAGGGAAAGTGGGCACTCCTTGACTGTGTTTAAAGCCTTAACTATCATTAGATAGAATAAAATACATGTCAGTATCTACAGTCACAGGTGATGGTAATGCCCCAAAGCGTTTAAAAACAGCTATTAAATAACAAACTTCACAAGAACAGTACAATTATACGGTTAAACTTGAAGCCTGCCTGCTTCTTTAAATCAGTATTGTGGGAATTTCAGCTTCCCAGTGTGGCAAAACATTTGAAACACATCTAACACATTAATGAATACTAGAAAACATCACCCAGTGGTGCCAATCACAGGAACAAGGCAAAAGAAAACAGGTGTCCAGCAATTTATTCCTACTGTTTTTAAAAACTGAGCAGACAGGGTCAAACACATTATTTGAAGCTTCTACATTTTCAAGGCTATATGCACATGTGCGGTCCTGAAGGACCTTTCTGTCCCTGAGATACAGTATGTCTCTGTAGTTGACAAAGAAAACACAACTGGTTCTCAGCTTGTGGGTCAGGACCCAAAAGTGAGTTGTTAAGCTCTTTGCAGTGAATCGCATAAGTGTGCCAGGAGAAAAATGTTGCAAAATGTCTACATACCAAAGCCTCGAGTAGATATACAGTAAATTCCTACTTGAATTTTTAAGTTTTTCTCTGATGACAAGTAAATTTCAGTATTTGTCTTTCAAATTCTTATTTATCTCCTTCTTTGGATAGCACAGCTGGTGTTCTCAAAATAATGAGGAAATTCCTCTAGAAAATTTCCATGCTGTCTCGGGAAAATAAAGTAAAATAAGGTGTATGCATGCATGTCCTTCTATAATGATGTTCTTTTAAAACATGAATGTTTTTTTCTGGTTTCTTTAATCAATATGTTTTTCACATTTAGGGTCCAAACTAACATTTTGGTTTAAAGGAATTTGAGTTGTTGAACATTTTCAAAAGATTTGGGTTGCAATTTCTCTTAAGGGGGCAGTGGCGGGTCCTGATGCCTGACCAGCTGGGAACTGGAATAGACCATGTTATAACTTATAAAAAAGGATAGAAATGTTTGGCCTGTCTAGTTGGATAATTATTTTATTAGGGCAGTCATTTTTTGAAAAACAGGATTAATCTCTGATTAATCTCCCTTTTTATCACACTTTGTAATTCAACTATTTGCATTTTTGTACAGGGTTACACTAAGGGTAACTGACCTCTGCTTGTGATACAGACCTGCTTTTATTTAGAAAAAGAAAAGTAAGCCACTTCAGGTATATTGAATATTATGGGATGAACTTAATAACAGAAAATGGAATGTCTTATCTCTTGAAAAGCAAAATAATTGAACAGTAAAAAAGTAATGTGCTGTTTTGACTTAACTGCTGAGTTGTCTGTGAGTTTTTGAATGTGATATGACACATTGAGCTGCAGTGGTGTACCCTTACAACTATGTGGCTGCAGGGAGATGTTGCAGTGGCTTAACCAAAGTGCCCTGAAAGGGAAAATAAAGCACGTGATTAATATGATGTAAAAAGAATTAATGCTGTAATTAGGACCTTTATCATGTCACCTTTAATGCATTAATGTTGACAGCATACATTTTTTCCTCCATCAATTATCTGCACTGCTTTTCATGGAAGGCTGGAGCCAGCCCTCGCTGTCATTGGACAAAAGGTAGGGTGCACCCTGGACTGGTAGCCAGTCAGTCAAAGCACTGACATAAAGAGACAAAGAAGCAGTCACACCCACACACACCTATAGGCAATTTAGGATCACCACTTGACCGAAAGAACTGTCTTTGTTCTGCAAGAGGAGGGCCAAGTACTCAGAGAGAACTCCTACATACATGAGGAGAACACGCAAACTCCACACGAAAGGTGTTGTCCAACATTAATTTGATCTGGAAGGTCACTGGTTTGATCCCCAGCTCATGCAGTTGATGTGTCCTTGGGCCACTTTGCTCCTGCTGCTGTGCCAGTGGTATGTAGATGCGTACGAATGAGATTCACTAATACTGATGGAAACTTAACGTAGCAACCTTCACCATCAGTGTGTGAATGGTGAGTGAATGAGTATGAGTGGGTTTGTGCGACCTACAGTGTAAAAGCACTTTGAGTAGTCAGATGACTAGAAAAGCCATACAGAAGCTTAGGTTCATTTATCAAGTCTGTACATATAAGTTAGCTTGTAAGATTGGAGTTATCTTTGATATCTTTTGGGAATATTTCAAAAAAGGAATTTTTTAGTAGCTAAGGCTCTTATATAGGAAACATTTCCAAGCACTGTCTGCAAAAGAAAGTACACCAGAGTCCATATCCATTCCCATGACAGAAATTTTTATCAACAAAGAACATTGTAATGAGCTACATCAGATCCACAGCTAAGCATCCCAAGTTGTAAGTCTGAGAGCATGCAGTCACCACTTTCTTTTGTTAAAGTGTCTTTTGCCCAAAAAGTGCAAGTGTAAATGTGAAGAGAAATGCGTTACCTGTCCTTCCCAATCAAAACTTATTTTCAGTAGCAATCAGAGTCCAGGTTAACATTAAAATGTTTTTAATCTGTATATCAAATAGTTGTCTTATTTTGTCACCATTGAGGCCATCCTGCTTATCATTTTGATGTGAACTGCTTACATAAAATCTACCAAGGGTTGTCCCTGTTCATGAGGACGTCTTGGATAAGGCTCCCTGCTCAGGGGGGATGTGTATAAGCAAAAAGAAAAAGAAAATAACAGATGACCCATTTTAGATGGCTGGTTAGGTAGTAGGATGGAGGAATTATAAAACAATGGATGAGTACACAGAAAAGATTTGAACATTAGTTGATCCTGGTTGATGCCTTGATGGATGTTTCCAGCTAAGAGGCTGGAGAAATCTGATCATGAAAATGTCATGAGCTGTTTGGAAAGAATATTTTTGTAATGACAGTCATTCAACTGCCATTACATTCGCTCTGAAAAGTGAAAAATGGAAGTCATTCTGACAACATCTGAGCAAACATTGACAAGATAAATACATCAGAGTAAATCTTTCTGAATAAAACCTGGCTATGTCTCCAAATCCATGGTGAAAGGTCTTGAATTTGAGCTTCTGGTATGCAACTATTTTCACCCATGATTTATTATTGTTTTTATTGTTTAATGTGTGATCTTGAGGGTTGGTGTTATATTAACAATATCACTGCAATAATTTTTTAATTGTATTTAATTATATGCACATGTAATTCTTATGTTATTAACATTATTTTCATGTTATTTGGGAATAAGTTATAATTGTATCGCTTTGTATTTCATTCCTATACATTTTTTCATTCATCTTTCATTTTCTATGTTCTTCCATTATAATTTCATATTAGCATGTGTCTTTTTTTGCCTTCTTTCTTTGTCTGTTAACTTTTCTGCTCTCTATAAAAAAGCACATTGAACTAAACTTGAATTTGTCTAAAAGGTTCTGTATTGATAAAGCTTGATTGCTTGATCTATTCAGCCTTTTAATGGAGTCTACCAGTGAAAGATTTTTCCCCCAGATGTACCAATAAACTCTTTGAATATACTTCATAGTGTCAGTCCTGCACATTACAGAGCTTATATAAATTAGTAGATCACATATTGCGCCTTTTTTCACCTGTGAACTACATTTTAGACATTTGATTAGAAATATTTGTAGGTTTCACAATAGTATAAACACACTCATGGTATTTTGGCCAAGAAAAAAACAAAACAAAAACAAAAAACAGCAACTGAAATGTTTCTTGTGACTGCAGCACTAACGTGCTTTTCCATTATAAACTGACATTTTTTTCAAAAATAGATGGTGTTTGTTCTTGTACCACTTACAATCAATCAGAAGTCAAATATGCAAATCTATTGACTTAAAACCCCAGAAACAAAACTCTGAGGACTCTGTAGACCTCACATGATTAAAGAATATGCAGAGACAACGAACTGTGAGTCGATAACTGAAGCTCGATCAATAACATTTGTGATTCTTGACTGGGTTCTTTGGGCTGTGCAGTCGATCTTATATACAAGCTTTGTGTTGCCCACTGGTGGGCGGTTTTGCATGACCAAGCTCAAAGCAAAACCTGAATAATCCCTGTTGAGCTTACAGAATAAAAAAGATTGATTTTTTCTCACATTAACTTAACAGCTCTCTTTGCTGGCAAGATGTTCTTTCTGTCATCTTCTGGTCCAACTGTGCAACAAATATGGAATGATATGGCTTTGTATGCAGGGAGAAACTGCATTTTGTGAAGGTGTTTGTGATATGCAATACAACATCAGCTGCCTTAAAAAGAAGATTATCTTTATTCATGTTTATATATGAGTCATTCACAAATTAGGTTACTAAAAAAAATTTGCTTTAAAACAAAAATAATGTGCTCATAAACCAAAGTGTAAAGTTGGACATATAGCTGTATTCTGTCAATGTATCTTACATGGAAATAAAATCTGTATATACTCAAATGAGACTGTTGAGTGCACACTAGGGGGCATGTCGGATTTAAGAAAAAGGAAAGCAGGGAGGAGAGAGGAGGGAGGAGGGAGCAGAGGAATAAGGGAGAACTAGACTCTGTCGCCAAAAATAAGAGCGGCTGCAAGCAGCATAGAGAGTGAGGAGTGCGAAAGGAAGATGGAAAATAATGAAGAATGATATTTACAAGGCAGTTCTTTGAGGTTAAAGCATAAGAGGGAAAAGTGGACCAAAAGGAAGAGGAAAATAGACAACAGGATGTAAGAAACACTAGTTCTACGATGGGAAAAAGAAGGAAAAATCTGATGGGCAGCAGTGGAAAGAAAAGGTTCATGGTAGAAGACTGCTGGGATTGTAGAAGAAAAAGAGAAAAGATGCATTATAGGAAAGTGGCAAGGGGAAAATGTGGAGTGATAACTTAGAAATCCCTCTTATCAGGGCTTGGGAGGAGTTATGGGTAGAAAAAAACTCATTGTAGTGAAATAAAAGAATGTTAGAATGGTCTGAAAAATGGTGCAAAGAGCACCAGACAAGTGAGGAATACAGGATATTAAAAATAGAGGGAGAGTGATGGTGAAGGTAGAGGGTCTGAGCAAAGAGCAAACATGGGGAAGATAAATTGACACAAGTGTGTGAAGAAGGGTACAGAAGGATGAGATGTCGGACATAACAGGTGAACTTTGGATAAGCGATGAGGAGCAGATGTAATGGACACTGTTAGGGAAAGATAAGGGATTGGCTTGATAGACTGATGAATGTCCATGTGTAAATAAATGGATTGCGTGGCTGAAGGGCTGGACCATGCAGGGATGGATGGATTAAAGCTGGGAATGAGAGAAAAAGGAGATGCCACGAAGAGAAATGAAAGACAGTGAAACAGATCAGTGAGAGTGGAGAGGTAAGCACAACACGATAACGGAGGCTGACACAGGCAGAGACATGTTAGCAAAATAAGAGTAGTGATGCAATACATGGGTAAATAACAAAACCTATAGTGATGAAGATTTGCCTCATAAACTTTAAACTGTTTATACTCCAACTTCCTGACATGAATGGCCTTCTTTTCAGAGATGTCTTCATATATGAAATACACATCATTGCTATTTTACACGTCCCTTTTCTATGTCAACCCAAAAAAATGAAGAAAAAAAAAACTGCACCTTTATGCTGACGATGCTGTAGTATTTGCCAGCTACAAGGAGAACCTTCATGCCACTATTGAGGTGACATATTTTACCTTGACAGTATATGTTTGTAGGCCTGATGCCAAGCCAAATTAGAAGCAGAGTTAACTCTTTCTATTGCCATCCAACAACACCTTAGCAAATGATAAATCCCTAGAAAGTTATGTCCTCCAGGCAATACAGCAAAGATTTGCTAGCTGTCATCATAAAGGTCAACATGTTTTTTTGGCACAAGGTGGATTGCTAGGTTTACATTTTTTTGTAAAAGTATGTTAAGGTGAAAATGAAAAAATTATATTTGTAGGTATAAACATAATATTTCTGACTGACTATAACTACTAAAAAGAAGTCAAACATAAAAAATGATCCACAAAATTAATAAAGATGGACAATTTGAAGAAACAAGCAAAAATATAAACCAAACAGATGCACAAAAAGTCAATTAATTGATCAAATAAGCAACCAGGACTTCTGGTGATGGCCGCAAGCTGAAAAGTCATGTTCAAACCTGCTCCGCTACAACCCTGAATTAAATCTTGAGTAACATGCACCTGCTACCAAAAATACAGCAGATTAATGTATTTGTGGCAGAGATGGCAAATTCTTGGAGAACAAACGCAGGCAGAGGGAGAACACGGACGCAGTTGAGGTTAACTAACTTTGGTGCACACAGTGCAGAGCAAAAAGCTAGCAATGAGGCTAGCATCAGAGTAAGGCTGGGGTGATCTCATGGAAGCCAAGAAGAAATATTGGGAGCTTTAAAGATCATGAAAGCCGGATTTGCGGGAAGATTTGACGGGATAAAAACTGTTATTGAGGATATGAGAAAAGATTTGACCGCGTGCACTGAAAGAATGATGCAATCCGAGGTATGCATATCTACAGTGGAGATGGACAAGCTGGGCTACAGGAAATGGCTCATTGTTTGGAGAGGGGAAACAAATTGACTGCTATGGAGATGAGATCCCATCTTAACAACCTAAGGATAGTTAACCTCCCAGAAGGAGCCGAAGGATCGGACCCCTGCTCGTTTTTGGAAAACTGGATACTGGAGGTGCTTGACCTGCTTCCCTTGAGGAGCATGTTAGTGATGGAGAGAGCGCACTGCGTTGGTCTGAGGAAGGATGATGCAGCCCCTACCAAGAAATTTGATAACGAAGTTCCTGATCTATCAACAAAAAATGCTGGTGATGAAAGCGGCCAGGGAGAAGAGAGACATCCTGTATAAGAACCACCAGGTTAGATTCTACATCAACCTCGCGACTGAAGTGCATAAACAGCGGAGGCTGTACAACTTGGTGCGAAAGCAGCTGCGGAGCCTTGGGCTCAGACATGGCATGATACCCCTGCTAAGCTGGTGGTAATGTACAGGGAGCAAACACGCACATTCAACTGACCATCAGAGGTACAAGATTTCATCAACACGATTAAACAAGACTCTGGGTGAGCAGTATGGGTATTGAAAAGTAGCCATTAAGTGTTAAAATTTGTACACGTGAAGGACAGTTCTTCCTCCCTCTCTTTCTCTCATGCTTATTAATACAAATCAAAAGTGGTTCAAACAGTGAGAGTGATTGCACTCTAATAGAATATACAGGGATGTTACTGGATTTACTTTACTGAGGTCTTGAACCAGCATTGTGCACATTTTTTTGTATCTAAGTCACATATTTAAGTTAAAGACAAGTGGTATCAGGGCTTGGATTATTGCTTTAAATTTGCATTACATAATACTTAGCAGCTTCATAGTAGTAGCATGGAGCAGGGGGATGCTTTGATTTTTGTTTTGTATATTGTAAGCTTTGAGAAGGCTGTGAGACTGATCCAGGTGATGTGTCCATAAAATATCAGGAAGCCAAACAAGCATTTGGGACAATGTTTTGTAGCTCCTCCTGGGGTATTCCAAGGTGTTCCCAAGCTATATGGGATGCCTTATCCCTCCAGTGAGTTCTGGGTCTTTCCAGGATCTCCTCCCAGGTGGACATGCCTGTGAGACCACCACAGGGAAGCAACCAGAAGCATACTGATCAGATGCCCGAACCATCTCAACCGACTTCTTTTGGCACAAAGGAGCAGCGGCTCTATTCCAAGGTTCAACGGAATCTCTGAGCTCCTCTCTAAGGCTGAGCCCAGCTACCCTCCAGAGGAATCTTATTTTGACCACTTTTATCAGCGATCTTATTCTTCCAGTAATTCCTAATTATGTAATTTCTGTAGAGTTTAGGGTCATGCTTATATCTGTGGATCACAAGAAGAGTAGATGGTACTTTGGTAATGGCTAATAAGGAAATGAGAATCCAAGTAAATAAGCAAATTACTCAGTTAAAATTTTAGGCTACCTTTTATGTTGTTTTAAAATTAGGTGCAAATTTGTGATTTTACTTGTGTTCATCACTTGTAGTTTTGAACTCACTACATATCCTAAACTGGATTTGACTAGAGTAATAAAACTGGGACAAATAAAAATATAATATTTGCCCTTGTTTTTGGAAGTTTAACCTTCAGGGCTGCTTTGTCTCAAGTATTTGTTTGTCGGGCTAAAACTGCCACGTCAGCAGCCCATGTGTTAACTCTTAAGCCTTGTCATTGAAGAAGACACTGAACCATTCCTGCCCATTTTAAAGAGCTGTGGCTGAGAGCATCAGCTGCATGCCAACTTGTTAATAAATATGGGCGGCCGCCTCTTCAGTGATTTTCTTTTAGAACGAGATACAAGGGTCAGATCCCACCCTGTTACTCCAGTGTCAGAGGGTAAATGTAGGTGGGCTTAAGACTTTGGCCGAATGTCCCCCATCTGACAACCCTCGCTTGAAGTAGGTGTGAAATAAAAAAGAGAAAAAGACACTCTTTAGCCAGCACATTAACTCTCCCATTAGATCTTAAATTTGTGCAGTCCTACTGAGGATAGAGAAAAACAGCAACACCTAGTTTAAGGTCAAAAGAAATGAATAAAGAAAAACAACCTGCCAGTTCAATTTAACCCTTTCAATTAAAAAGGGTTACTTGCATCTTTTTGCTAAGTGCTGTGCCCTGAGTTCCAGATGAATAAACATTCACCTTACCTGTGCCTGTCAGTTCTACCTGCCCGTCTATGTACATGGCCATAGCAAACCTGCTCATTCTATCAAAATAAAAACATCAAGAAATACACAGGTATATTAATGATAGGGATGTTCTTTGGCAATTAATTTCCCATTAAAAGCAAACCATAATTGCATTGAACCAACTAGTTGAAAGTAAAATAAAAACATTTTCGTTAACCAGCTTCACACTGTACCAACATCACAACGTAACGATGCAAAGTTTCACTCAGGGTGACTAAAGATAGCAAAGCTAGCTAGCGCTGCCAGCCTCGGATGCTTTTTGCAGGTTAGTGTCCACACTCCCATGCTGAATATCGTCACTCATGCTTCAGTTTTATGTGAGTATAACCTGACACAGATAATGCTTAACTTTATCCCCATTTTCAAGATCAAAATAGTTCCTAGCCGGGCTGTTCACATGGGAAACTATCAGTGCTACAAGTAAGCTGTTATTTATTTCATTGTAAAAAGCTTTGTGGCTGCAATGGAAACCTCAATAAAAACAACTACAATACTGCCTCATTGTCACCGCGGACGTGGCCATTTCAAATGGTAGATCTTCATGGAGATTTTTTTTTTTTTTTAGTGAAGCAGAGCAAAGGGAAGTAGGAACTACAGTTCTCATCTGCCCTTACCTACCCATCATACTTGGTGCTCAACTCGCTGGCATGATCTAACAGCTCGAAAATGGTAGATGCTATGACTGGCAAGGGAGAATCAGTCAATAAGGAATCCCTTGGGACTGAAGTTTTTGAGACTGTGGAGGCTTCAGTGACTTTTAAGTCTGGTGTGTGGAACCACACTTTCCCAGTGTCGAGAAACAAGAAAGGAGAAAAAGGTGATGGACTAACAAGTACAATGTGCAGTATGCAGATTGTGGTGACACACTTGATGTGAAGTAACATAAGGAGCCATTCGGCGAATCATCACCCCAAAAAGATTCACAAGGATGCAAGGCACAGAATCTGGCCAGACCAAAAGACTTTTACACAAGCTTTCACAATCCCACTTCCCCACAACAGGACAAGGGCTCAATAGATCACAAGGTGTATCAGTGATTTCATCACCAAAGACTTAAAGCTATTTGCAGTGGTGGCTAACAAATGTTTTAGAAAGTAAGTAAACATGCTGCAGCCAAGGTATAAATATATATTTTTAAGCAAAATGCACACCTATGGTAAGCTGTAATATTCAAAGTGCAGGTTTTGTTTAGTAAATGCTGATGTCACTTCTTTTCCTGAGTTTTCATTTGCTGTTTTGGGTCTTTATAATATAGCGATAAACACTGTACCGTGGACTTGTTACCGAGGTATAACCATCCTGTGAGATTTTGATACAGTTACATCCCTAGTGGCTGTGTTACAGTTTAAACAAAGCGTTTGACCGGATTTATGGGCTTGAACTGAAAGAAGAAAAAATTAATAACAAGATTAGGTTAAAACCTAGTATATGGCTGACCTCAGTTATCTGGGATGTCTGCTGAAATGCCAGACTGAATTTTGTTCTGTGTTCTGGCAGTGATTAGTGTTTGGGGTATGTAATTGTGCTGACCCTAATGTTTGTAGGTTGAGAATTGAAGGACTCTTAAGGTCTAAAACATAAAGGTCTGTCGGCAGGAAACAGCTAACCTGACACGCCAGATCGACTGAATATATTTCACAATCATCCGAGAATGCTCCCATAGAAAATGTTTTTGAAGGGCAGGACTTTTTAGAAAATTTTCAGCATGCGAATGAAGGAATGTTCACATTCATGATGGACTATCAGAGCCACAAATGACATAGTGCTCATGCGCTAGTCTTGTGTAGGACACTGCTGGCTTAATAGTGGACCTTCATGTAAAACTGATGCCAACTTTTTGTCTTAGTAACTTCTGTGCCAAGACAAGCTTTTGGTGTGACTCTTTGTGCTTGTTTTAAAAAGAAATTTAGGCCAGTTGCGATGAAACTGCAGCATTCCTACAGCTACATCTGAGCTAACAGCTACCGTGGCAGAAGCCTCTATACAGCGGATAACCCTACCATATTCCAACACCCATGCCGAAACAGAGTGGGAGAAGAGCAAAAACATTGCTTCCGTCACGGAAAGCTCTCAGTGTTGCCCTCTGCGCTTGTTTTAATAAAGAGACAAAACCGCTGCTGTGGCTAAGTCCAAGGTAATCACTAACAACTAACCCTTTCCCCGTAACCATCACATACACATGCCAAAGCAGGTTGGTAGAAGACCAAAAACAGCTTTTCTGTCACGGAAAGGTTTCAGTGTTTCTCTCTGTCCTTGTTTTTAATAAAGAGATGTCGTCTAGTTCTGACCAAACTGCCGCTGTGGCTAAATCAGAGCTAATCACTACACTGGCAGACATTGAAAAGGCATGAAAAGCTTTTATGGCTGTTTTTATTATTTCATACAGAAACTTGGTCCAGTTCTAGTACAACAGACGCAATGCTAAAGGTATATCTGAGGCATTTACGGCAGTGGAGGCAGCCTTTACCAACGGCATTCAGTACAACGACGCCCCGGCCATAGCGCAGCTCTGTATGTATGGCTCTGAAAGTATTGTAACTCACTTAGTCAGTCAGACACAGACAGACCCATGTGTAGGGCTGACCTCAGTGGTCAGCCAATAAGTTTAACTGTCTTAATTCTGGTGCTTACTAGAAAGGGATCCTACTTTAACCATTTACATAGCTGGCTAGTTGCAAATCCCTTACTAATATTGGCACAAATTACCAGTTAGTGTTGTTAAATTAGGAATATTTTCACTATTACGCTAAGATGCAGTTACAAGGTTTTGATCAGCAGTAGTCCACAGTGGACCAAAGTTCCTTTGAGCCAAAGGAATTACAGGGTTTAGGCACAACCTTTTTTTTTTTTTTTTTATTGTTTATTGGTTAAAGATTTGTAAAAACCCACTAACCAATAGCAATGATGTCCATAAAAAAAATATATCATGATAAAATTAAAAAAACTACTGAAAGATGAAGATACAAGGTTTCCGCCAAGCAGCACTAATTGGGATCCTGCTCAACCAAATGAGCCTTTTGGGAAAAGTCAATATGGACTTCATGCTCGAATAAAACAACAGTCTCCTGCATGAAAGTCCTTTTTGTTCGACCAGACAATCACCCCCAAAAAAGTCCATTACTACTGTTTTTATGTCAGCTGACTTCAATGATGTACTGAAACAAAAAGTTTAGGGGTGATTGAACAAAATTGTTACTAGATTAGAGTCCTGAAGTTCCACATTTTGACAAATTCAACCACTGACAAATCTGCAGTTTAAAGAGTTTGGAGGCAAATGCTGGATGCATGGGGGAAATGTTCAAAAGTTCTAAGTAGTGTCAAAAAGCTTCAATAAAGCTGCCTCAAAGGTGTGCCACCACCAGCTGGGAAGCTTAACTAGCCCACCCTGCCCTGGAATTTACTACCTGCTCTGACACCATCACCATAAAGTGGACAGGTTATCTTAGCGAAGTGAAAGGCTCCAGGTGGTCGACATGATTCTATTCCCTCTCCAGAGATTGATGTTGCAGCCCTGGAGGTCAGAAAAAGCATTAATATGACAATTCCAAATCATAGCCTGGGAAACGCCACAGGTGTGGGAAGCACACAGGACACAGGGGACAAAACTGAGGAGGATTACAGAGGTGACTTCAGGGCTGATGTGATAAATGGTGAGTCAATGCACCTCTTGAAAGGGAATACACATTATTAGGCAGCAAATGTGGCTCAGATGTATTTGTTCTGAAGGACCAAAGCAACAATTCTTGTAAAAAGACATCACATGTTTGATGACTTGAATAGATCTGCCTCTTATAATCAAACTGAACAATGAAATAACACACTTTTTCCAAGGCCCATTGAAAAATGTCTAAAAATATAGGACCCTATAGCTACAAGTTTCCCCCATCAGGGTGGCATCAGGTGGCAAGCCATAATGTATAAGGAAGCACATTGATGGCAGACAGGCACCACAGTGCAATGCTATGATGCCAGTGTTTGTGTTGTAAGCTAAAGAGGACATAAAGTGAGCAGGAAAAATAATGAGGCACCTTAATTATATGCACAATCTCACTGCAGAATATATTCATTACCCTGGCCTGCTCCCTCGTGGTGAATTTTCCAGAATATTTCATGCTACCTTCACACATTTGCTCACCCAGACATTAGCAGAAAGTTTACAAAGGGGTTGTTGGTAAGAATGTTCAGTATCAGGAGGAAAAATGTGGTTGTTTGTGCAGCACTCTTCTAATTTACCAAAAGTTTCTTAGTATTGTGAGCGTGGGGTTTATATGAGGAGTACCATCTTCAGTGTGAGTCCAAAAACCAACAACCAAAATTTCAAACAGCTCATGCCAGTGATAACTTAAGCTTCTTTGATGAAATTTTCATATAACTTGATTATAAAACCTTTGTATATTGCAGTCTAGTCAAACCACATACCCACATACATGACTATCTAACTGCAGCAAACTCAACTCTTCCTTTGTTTCTCCATAAAACTGCTATACTAATATAACATAATGTTATATATATATAAAGCAGCTTTGGCTAAGATTACTATAGAAGACAGTGTGATACTGCATGTAGTAAAACCTTCTCAGAGTTGATGTTGCATCACTCTTGTGAGGTTCAATGAGCAAACCAGGTCAGAATATAAAAGGAACCTCCTTCTCATTCATTTTTTATTCCTCCTCTCTTTGTTCTTTACTTTCACATGGACAACCAAAACATGTTAACAACAGAATATTACAGTTCCTGTCAAAAGTATTCACCCCCTTGGATGTTTAACCCTTTATTGGTTTTATAAGTCAATCATAGTCAATTTAATTTGGACTTTGACAAAAAAATGACAATAAAACGCATATAATGTCAAAAGTGAAAACAGATTTCGACAAAGTAACGTCAATTAAATGAAAATATGTAATGTAAAATGAGTGACTGCATAATTGGTCAGTATCTAGAAGTTGAAGCTTTGGCTGCAATCACAGCACTGAGTCTGTGTGGATAGGTCCCAATCAGGCTTGTACATCTGGACACTGCCTCTTTGCAAAATTGCTCAAGCTCTGTCAGGTAGCACAGGGATCTGGCGTCAATTGTCACAAAACCCGGTCACAGATTATCTTTTGGATTGAGGTCTGGGCTTTGACTTGGCCACTCCTGAACATTATCAAGTTGTCTTTAAACTATTTCTGTGTAGCTTTTGCTGTATGATTCAGGTCATTGTCTTGCTGGAAAAAAATCTTTTCCCAAGCTGTAGTTTTCTTGCAGACTGAAAAAGATTGTCCTCCAGGAATTTTCCTATATTTTCACACAATCATTTTATCCTCTACCTTTGCAAGCCATCCAGGGCCAGCTCCTGAGAAGCATCTCCACAGCATGATGTTGCCACCACCGAGCTTCACTGTGGGGATGGAGTGTTTGAGGTGATGTGCAGTTTTTGGTGTGTGCCAAACATAATGTCTTGTCTGATGGCCAAAAAGCACCATTTGATCTCATGTTCTCACACATCATTATGGAGTCTCCCACATGCTTTTTGGCAGTGTAATGAGTTTTCTTCAACAGTAGCTTTATCTTTGCCACTCAACCAAAGCTAAACTCAACTAAAGCTTTGACTGGTGAAGAACCCAGGCAACAGTTGTTGTATGCAGTCTCTCCCATTTCAAGCTCACTCAGATTGTGACAGCCTAATCTAGGCAGGTGCCACAATCTTTCCATTTCTTGATGCTCAGTCGCTTGGATTTTTTTTAAATCCATCACCGTACTTATACTTTTCAGCAACCTTTTCTCTGAGTTGCCTGGAGTGTTCTTTTGTCGTCATGGTGTAATGGTAGCCAGGAGTAATGATTAACCAGTGACTGGACCTTCCAGACACAGGTGTCATCATGATACACTCCTTTTGAGACACATTCACTGCACTCAGGTGACCCCCATTTCACTAATTGTGGGACTACTATCAACATTTTGCTAGACTTCTATAAATCAGGTCAGTAACTTTGAAGGGGTGAATATTTATGCAAAGGCCTAATATAACTTACATATTTTTATGTAATTTATATTACATCATAGAAATCTGTTTTCACACTGACATTAAAGAGGTTTTTTTCTATTTTTTCTAATGTCAATGAAGACAAATTATATTGACCCTTTATTTAGAAACCAATAAAAGGGTAAAACATCTAAAGCTGGGCTTACACCAAAAGATTTTCACAGTCACAGACTCAAAACTGAAAGTCTTCAGTAAATTTTAGGAGTCTTACTGGAGTCACGGCGTGCTCCCGTCATCTCTATTGTTAAATTTAAGGTGGTAATCTGTGCTGTTTTATATCAGTCTTTTCCTAGTCTCTGACTTATGATCATATCAAAGTGTTTGATATGATCACAAGTCGCAGTGACGTAACATTATCAACAACAATACATGAGCTCTGACAAAACCAGAAACAGGAAACCTGCCGGTCAAAACAACCACAAAAGCAGCAGAGCGGCATGGACAAAAAAGAAACACCGGCTGTGAAACGTCGAAGGTAGAGCAGCTGTTGCCAAAAGCTGCTTCTCCTCCATTTTGTAAGGGCACACTTAGTTTTTACTAAGAGCATGATGGGAAAAAAATTGCATGGTGGGAAAAAATTGTTAAGAGAATCTAGTAGTAGTCTTGTAAATAGTGACCCTGCAACATTCACAGTCTTTTTAAAATCTCAGTCTGTGACTAGGCTGTGACTAAAAACTCTAAAGCCTTGTCTTTGGATATAAGCAGATTGAGCTGATAGTTTTCCAAGAGTCTTTTCCAAATCTTTTCAAAGTTTTCTGATGTATGGGTAGCATAAAGGGTGAATCTTTTTTATAGGCTCCTTATATGTGCTGATTATTGACTGCCTGTGTTGAAAGGGTTTATCATTTCTTCAGTTAATGTGCATGGCCATTACAGCATAGTGATAGTGATCACGTAATGCAAAAAAGGTCACATTAAGGGATATGCCTGTATAGATAAAACATAATTATTGAACAAAATTTGCTTTCTCAGGGCTACACACAGCACAAGGAAAAAAACAACATAGAAGAAATGTCGTTGCCTGCATAAAAAATTGAGGTACATTTCAATAATTTAGCTTTGAAGTCTTCAGTTAAAGTAATCTCCTTTGGAGAATGAAAGGAAAGAGCACTGAGAGAGGACTGACTGAAGGAGAAGCAGCAAATGAAGAGGTCTCAGTGTTCTTGCTGTTCTGTACATCCTGTTGAACTCCAAAGCTCATCTAATGCTAATGTTTTTCTTCCCATTTGGAATACTAGAAAATACAAATGAGCCCCGCAGAGGAAAAAAAAAAAAATAAGTGGACAAGCATTTCTAAGCTGCATTTCAAGCTTTCACATCTATAAACTGCCTCAAATTTAGTCTGTTAAAATGTATCAGTTTCACTGTGGACTGTTGCTTTTCTGCAGCAGTGGATTTAATTTATGCAGTGATTTTCATTTTATAGTTCTTGTAAGACTGCCTGGGCTGTGGCTTACACTGCATAAAATTTCAATTAGTTACTTCAATGAAAAGGATTGTTATTCATGCAAACAACAATAAAAAATATTAGTACTTTAGTTAAAGCAACTCCAAGGACTGAGGAATCCTTGCCTTGCACACACATTAACACACTTCTCTTTTCTTCTTCCACTGTGAGTCTGTCTCTGCTGCTGTACATCCGAACCCTAGAATTAACCTCAACCTAACCATTCATTTACCTTCATCCATAAGCACAGGAATAATCAAGCCTTATTACCCCACTGTAATTTTGACATAAATACTAACATCTAGACCACCCCTGTTTGACTGAGCTCTGAACAACACCTCATGTTTTGTTTTTTTCCTCATGACACCATGTGCATGTTAGCCCTTCACAAAGACAGAAAATAGAAGGCCTTGCACAAACACACATGTGCTGCTCATCTGAGGCATTGTCAGTGTACCTTCACCGACAAATGTATCCATTACCATGGAGACAGTTCGCTACATCCATGAAGCTACTCCCTTTACCAGTGGCAGATAGCCATTAAAAAGGAACCTGAAGTTTCAATTAAAATATGTGATTTATTGGCTTATGTATCCTTTATCATAAGAACATTTTCCCCTGGTTTATTTGTTTTGTTGCTGAACTTTCTTGAAACCAGGTGAAATGCTTCCAAACATCACCATCTTCATAAGATTGTATGCAAAAAAAAAAAAAAGACTCAAAATGAATAATAATGAATAATGTTTCTGAGCTGAATCATTTTCCTCTCCAATTTAATTTTGTTGTTGTTCCTTTCCACTAATTAGCCATTACATTATGATGAGCTGCCCAATGCTATGAAAGTGCCCCTGTGACAAGTCAGGGCCAAAAAAGCCCTTTAAAGCTATGCTTTTTTCCAAGAAGGCTTAAAAAATTGTGTGTTCTACAGTGCAGGCAAAATATTCTGGGTAAGCATGCAAGGCCACCTCTGGCCAAAGCGTGGCCCTGAGCAGATTCTGGTATGAGCCCCCTGCCTTGGCTGGCATCGGTGAGCCTTGGCCCCCTATGACTTTGTCAACAGTTCACCAATTTTCCATCCTCTACAAACTTGGAACACTCTATTAGAGCTGCAAGAGTTTTGAAGATGCTCCAAGCTAGTCGGCTGGATATTTCTCTAGCTCCCAACACATCAAGTTCAAGGACAAAGGCCTGAGTCACAAAGCTGCTGTTTTTGTGTGCCCACTGCCCCCACAACCTTATTCAGAGTACTTATCACCAGGATTATTGTTGCTAGGTAATGCAAGACCTATCAGTAAAGGTGGTTAAAAAAGGGAGTTGTGTTTACTTATAAATCAAAAACAGCTCAAAAACAGAAATCATTCATATATTTTAGTTAACAGTACTCAATTTGAGTGTTTTATGCCATTGTCACTCATATTATTTGACTGCCGTCCCTTAATCTGCACAGATTTCCCTGAATGCCTTTGGTCATAAAACCCTTTCGCACCAGGAGTAAAGCCTTTTGGGGGCAATGTTATCACTGAGTGGATGGCTCACTGAACTTATTGAGACATCAGCTGCTGGTTTAGTGGGTCACTAACAGCCATTGTTGCTTATGGTTGCTTAAATTTGCCTGCCTTACGTACACTTGAAATGTCAAAAAATGGGCATCTATATTTTGAGTTCTGGGAATTTATCAGGCATTACAGTGCACTAAAAATATTGAATTAGAGGTATTGCACACTCGAAGACGATAATTTAGCTGAAGTAATGCATGCATCCATCCATTTTCTATACCTCTTATCTCATTGGGGGTTGCAGCAGCTGGAGCCTATCCCAGCTGTCATTGGGCGGGAGGCGGAGCATCCTGGACTGGTCGCCAGTCAATCGCGGGGCTGACATACAGAGACCAACAATTAACCTAATGAGCATGTTTGTGGTGGTGGGAGGAAGTGGGAGAACCCACCCATGCACGGGGGGAAACATGCAAAGGACATGCATGGAAGAACCTGACCAGTAAGTGACCCAGGGACCTTATTGCTGTGAGGCAACCGCTCCAACCCCTGTGCTGCTGTGCAGCCCATAACCTTGTTGCAAACTCAAATTAACATTTAAATCTCAGTTTTGAACACCTAAAAACTACAGTTAGGATCAGTATTTATCATCCAGAAATACAATAAATAACTAGTGCATTTAAAATAAACAAGTCATATCAACTCACAAAGTCAAGTTTAGTTTATTTCTTATTTTTTAGGTAACGACTTTCCAATTTTTCTAAGGTAAGCTCAACTTAACCCTGTAAAGTGAAATCCAAAACTTGTGTCCAAACACACTAGATATGTTGGATTAAGTTTGCTGTAACCATGTGAAAACACTGAGACCTACGTATATGTGACTGAATTTTAAATTACGACCTTAAGAAAGTTGCTCACCTCATTCCTGACTTGGTTATATTTGAGAAGGAAAAATATAGAAGCCCACAATATCACCATAACTACCCTGACCCCAATGCTACAACGATAAAAAATCACCAAGCAGTTCATCTTAAAACAGTTTGTTGTTAGCTGATATTACTGCATTCATTGAGAGTTAACAGTCAGCTACATGCTGTGCCTTTCCAAAAATCTATCAGCCACGGTGGCCTACAGTTCACTAAAAGTATCATGATAGTACGATTTTGAAGTTTAATTTTATAAACCTAAAGATTTTTTCATGGCTGCAATTTGGCCTGGTAGTTCATAACACAGTGGCCTGTCATACAATAAACCCAAAATAAAGTTGTTTTTTTAATCACTTTACAGGGACTTTAACCTCTGCTATCCATAGGGACATTTTGAATGACTTTGCAATGAATATTATCCTTCATTCAAGTTCAAGTATACATTACTAAGAAAATATAAAAGAATGTAAAAAAAAAATATTTTCTGACATTTGCAGCAGCTACAGACCTGGAAACATTACCCAAAAAGATAAGACATTGTTGTTGACAAAGCAAGAGTCCAAAAAGGGAGGAGTGGCACTGACAAGTGTGGCGCTGTCACAAAAGTTGAACTTTCAGCTTACAGTGCAGTAAGAGCTTCATTAAAAACTGCTGACACCAAGCACATTTTTGTGCTAAGGATGCTGAGCACTGAAAACGCTGGAATGCGTAGGTTTATGTGGAAAATGAGAGCTGTCAGCCTGTCGGGACAGGCCCTAAATTTCCACTTGCCAACAGGTGCCATTCTAAATGCACAATGTATTTTATTCACTTTGACTGTCACTATTCTTAATGTTATGGTTGATGTGTGTAACATTACTGTTAGTAATCATATGGAATTTAGTTAATCTAACAGTCAGAATTTGATTAGACATATTTATTTAATTATAAAAGGAAAGATTAAATCATCACTGTAAGCAAATTGAGAAATTTGTCAGCTGTTGCCAAAAAAGGCAGTGATTCTCAACACTTAAGTTTTAATTTGTTATTTCTGCAATATTGAAAAACTGTAACCTTTCTGCGAATGATTTTTTTTTCTGTTTTACTGCATTCATACTGAGAGAAAAGAGCCCTCTGAACACAATAAGCAGTCAACGTCAACTTTAACAAACTGTCATAACTTGTGAGTTCTTATCAGCTGGAGAGTTTATCCAAAAATGGGATTGATGCTTAAGAGAATGTGAAGCTACAGTCTACTGTATGTGGCACTAATACATCCAGTGCGGCATCTCAACCAACATCACACCTTATTACCTTTCCAGGCTCCACTGGTCACCTCTCCCTCACCAGCGTGGTCGAGTGCCTTTCATCAATCACAGTCAACGAGCTATAGAGGCTGAGTGGAGGCTCGGTGGGGGTTGAAAAGCATTTGGGACGAGCTAATGTAGCCTAAACACACAGCCTGGAAACACTGTTTACACATGAATGACATATATAAGTTTTATTTAGACTTCTCATGCACTTTTGGTATTTTTTAAGCAAATAAAAAATCAGGAATGAGCTTCAGACATGATGAAAATTCACTCTCCGTGTCCACATTTCTCTCAGGCATGTTTACACACAAGCACACACACCCACACCCCCACAATGCCACACTGTCACTGCTGTCAATTTAGACCCACATCACACCAACATCAATCTTCATTAAGCACCTGACCTTGAATATGACCGGTGAAGCATGGATGATATCACCTAGCACAAAGCGAGAGGGCCATTGTGCACTTGTGTGTGTATTTTGTATAAGCAGGCGTGTTTCTTAAGGTGTGTGTCTACGTGCGTTTCTGTAGGGTCTGAGATGCATTGTTATGTCCCGGCTGCAGAAGTTGTTTCCTTGCATCTTTCCTCCTGAACAGCAGAAAATAATGTTGTTTACAAGACTATTATGCCAGGAATGCATGTCAACATAGATAAAAAGACTGCAGTGTGTGCAAACTTTGAAGAAGTCATTGGCAGTAACAAGCAGGAGCATCGTTTTGTTTTTGTTTAATGCTATCAATGTATTTTTGATTCATCCTGAATGAGTCTTTATGTGGAGACTGACTGGATGTTTGAGTAATAAAAAAACGTTCTACTTCAAAACAGGTCAAGCTTGGTCTTCTCATGAATTTTACTTGTGGAAAATATTTCAATAGTTATTGATCTCTCTACAGATAGAGACTCTGTGTTGTGTATTTTTAGTCCACATTCCTTCAAGCTAACACTACCACATCACTCCTCTTTCTCCAGCTCTTTACAGGAAAAGCAGAGTTGAAGGTCATGGATGACAGCAGTGCATTCTGCCAGGAGGGGATGGTGCTCATGCTAATCTCTAAGGTTTGAGTCCATAAGGGCTAAGAGACACAGCAAAAATTAAAATCAGGGGTGTGTTTTTAGTGCCCTGCACTCTTTGTGATTGGATAATAAATGGGGTAATCATATTAAGACCACTTACTTTGATTTAGACTGTGAGATGACAACTAACCACTGTTGCTTTCTGTAATATCAGACTCTATCAATGACAAGCCAGAGTTGGGCCTTATAAATTGCTTAACTATTCCAATTAGTAGCCCAGATTGCTGTTGATGGACTTTGATTTAAGCTACCAGATTGTGCTTTAAAAGAAAAAAACTGAAACATTCAGTCTTCTTAAATGCAAGTTACTTTTTTAAACTTAATTTTGTGTGTGATTGATTTTTATTTCACTGAAAAATCCTTCTTTAAGGACATACAACAGCAGTGAAAGTGGGATGGTAGACTCAGAGCCAACAGGTGGATATTGTGGGGGATTCAGTTCAGTTCAATTTGTCTATGTAACATATTTCATACAAATGTAAACTTGATGTGCTTTACAGAAAACAAAAACAAAAAGGCAAACAGGAAAACAAGCATAAAGGTGAATCTACAAAAATTTGAATATCACATAAAATTTCATTTTTTTTCTCAACATTTACTTCAGAAAGATACATTTCCACAAAGTCTAGATTCAACTCATAATAAGTGAAACACTTCAAGACTTTTTGTTTTAATATTCATTTTGGCTTACAGCTCATGAAAAAAAAAAAAATAAATACACTATCTCTAAATATTAGAATATTGCAAAAAGGTCCAATCTTTAAAGGTTTCCAGAGCCTTTATTTTCTCCGTCTGGTTTAGTTCACACAACCACATTCATGGGGATATTCTACTTTTTAGATGCACCTGTAATTGAAATCATGGCTGAGATGAACGTACTGTGTTGAAGTTTGTGAGACGTAAAACTATATGACATCTGGCTGGTGATGCTACAGGGTCTGCTAGCTCTCATGGGTTATTGCAGACATTTTAGAATTGTTGATATCAGGTTTGAGTTCAGGGAGGCTCCAATGTGGTTAGGGGCAGTCAAATAATTGACACCTACACTTCAGGATTATTTGGAAAAATAAGTATTTGCAACCTCTCCTCCCTTAGGTCCATAAACATGAATAACACAATAAAAGTGCAATAAACAGAGTGATTAAAAGAATCAGATTGCCAGCCTCAACTTATGATAACTTAAAGACAATGCAAAGAGGCTGGCAAGCAGGTCTAATGCTTACAGGCAGATTGCTACATGTTTGGAGCAGCCACAAAGCTCTGTCATCTCTGGTTTTAAGCATGGATCTTGGAACATCAAAGAGTATCTTGTGCATGGACCACAGCATGAAGGTACAACAACTCTGACATGTATTGTTCTGCCAGCACAGGTAGAATCATTAAGACAGGTATTATTAAAATCTTAAACTGGATTCAGAAACATAGAGGAAGCCAGTTAAGAGAAAGTGTTATGATTCTGGTGTCTGTTCTTAGTCTGAAGATGCACAGCTGCATTCTGAACAAGCAACAAAGAGAAGAGTGATCAACACCAAAAAAAAAAAAAAAAAAAAAAAAAAAAAGTCCAAGTGAGAGGTAATAAAAATATGGATGACTCTTTTTTGCCAAATTTAGACAAGCACAGCAATTCTTCATGCTGTAAGACATTTCCTGTTTTTTTTTTTTTTTAATCCACTGTCAATACCAATGAAAATGAAATAACTGATCTGCTTTTTCTGTTTTATTTTTATTTTTTTTTGGTTTTGTTTTGCAAACCTGTGTTGTGTTTGAATGTATCTCTGCCCATTTTCCACTGCACTGCCTCAGTTTAACATCACATAAGTGAAGCTGCTTAAGACAAGCATCTGTATGACAAGCTGACAGGCTGACTGACAGGCAGACAATTATTTAGCTGTTATGCCAAATATGACTCTCTCTCTCTCTTTCTATGTATATCATGGTTTTCTTTCCATCCCTCTAATGTGTTCTGAGTGGCAGCAGATTATGCACAGCGAGTGCTAAAAGAGTGACAAACAAAAACAGCCGTCAAGTTTCCACTTTTGTTCCCACTATGCTCTGATCAAATGGGGGTAATTGTAGGTCTGTGTCTGTCTGATTACTGGCAACAGGAGACGGAAGTGACGATATTTGACGTGATTTGACAATCAAGCAGGGCAACATGTTTAATGTTGTTTAATGTTGATGATGTTGCATTGCTTCTCCCATGGTGAGGTCAACAGATTTTCCCATTCATTTTTAGGGAAGTAAACGTTACTAATTTCAGGAGATTTAGCTGAGAATGAAATGAATACTAATACCTACAAAAGCAAAACATTTCTATACTTGTATAGTCATTTGCTAATAGTTCTAAAAACTTACAAGAAGACAGCATGGTGTAGAAACAGTAAATATCTGTAGTGACTTTTAAAAACTAGAGTTCTTCACCAGAATACTCGAATTACATGAACCAGACAAAATCAGCTAAGATAAAGTGTAACACTTTGTCCACAGGGGGTGTTGAAATCTATCAGAACAATTAATCAGAGCAGCTTTAAGCAATTCTAAAAACAACTTTTTACTTTATACAAGCCTGTCATATTACATTTCTTCTGTTATTTTTTGCAGAGCATGTTTTTATTGTTATCATCTGTTATTATTCTCAGATTACCAGTTAGCACACTATGATTAGAGATGATTAAAGATTCCATAAGAATTGTTTTATTTCATGTAGATTATAATATCCCCTGTGGGATAAACACCACCGTTTATCTCTTTGCTGATTTGCCCTGTACATGTAAAAGTTGTGATTTATGACAAAAGCATTTACACCCAACCTTCTTTAAAAGCAAAAATATATTAAATTTTTGCTCTAATTTTCTACATAAACTTGGAAATGAGTACATGAGATAGGATGACAGAGTTGGAAACAGGTATGAAAGAGCGGGGGGGGGGAGAAGTGCAGTGAAGGAGCCACTGGCCAGACTTGAACCCCGGCACCCGCATACGTGGGGTGTGCCTTAGCCACTGGGCCATCTGCACAACCCTTAAATACTTTAAGTACTTCACATCAAATAATTCAACAATTTTCAAAGCCAGAGAAAATCTTGATTTCAAAGTCAGCTAAAGCTAATGTAGCTAAAGCGGGCCATCGTACTTGATATAGTTCTAAGATGGTTTGATACATAATTTAATCACAGATGAGACCTCTGAACTTTTTCTTAGTTTTACTTATGAAATGTTGCTTAGTCTGTAACGTGTGCAATGTTGTTATTTTATGAATGTAACCGCAACACTTTGTTTATGAATAAACCCGAATTTTTTTTAAAAAGTCTAATGTTGGAAATACATTGTACCGGCAAATTATGGCAATTCCTTTCTGAGATATCCACAGTCTCAGTTGAATGATCTGAGAGAGTGACTGTCAGAGATATACTGGTCTGCAGCCAGACTGTCTTGAATATTTTAATCACATTTCTTATTCTGTTTAAAACCAGTCACATGAGCCTACATGAGAATCTTCAGAACTATGTTAAAATCTGCTTTTGGATTTTTTTTTTATAGTTTTCAACTGCTCATACAAAAATTGTCCCTGAAACTATGGCTTGGATCGTGGGTCATTTTAGACCCTTTGTGGGTATTGACATTTATATTGGTTTTAAAATCTGACAGGTATTTTGCCAATGTCTTATCCCCCTCAGCCATCGAATTCATTTCGAATACATGTAACTTAATATCAGGAGGATTTATGGTAACACAAATAACATGATTATCATTTTATAGTAACTGTAATATGATTACTAAATAAGTGACAGCAACATTTTACACTACTGTGTTACAGACAAATGTAATGCCATTACAGTAACATGTTACTTTGTAACATGTTACACCCAGCATTGAGCACCAGTAACTGTCAGTGCACCATTAAGGTGGTATAGTACTCTGACTTATCAGCAAACGTTTAACCTTTCTATAAAATAAAATCAAGTTTAACACTGATAAGAAAATCTCATAGCTGTGTGAACTTTATGACAATGGGCTGAAAAGTTTCCTTGCTGCAACAGGTAAACTAAGTTCTATATCATATTCAATGTCAGGATGCAGAGAAAATCACTCCCATCTTTGACAAATGGAAGAAAAAAACAGAGGTTTAAAAGGAAAAAGATATCACTAGTACACCCATTCACTAAAACGTAGTCTTCACAGTGAAGTGTAGCTTTGTTACAAGGGACACCGAAGGCTTTCAAAACTTTAATTATAGTATAACAATATCAGCATTAAAAGATGTCAAAACAATGAGTGATAGTTTATATTATGCTGAATGAGTCATCATTGAATAATATGCTATTATTATAATCAATGCATTCATGTCTTACCCACTTATTTTAAAGCTGTAGAGATGAGGCTGACTTTATTTTAAACCACTGAGCAGTCTGTTTCTCAGATTCTTCACACAGCCCAATACATTCAGTTCTGAATTAAATATTTTTTCTTTTTTTTTCATGATATTTGGGCTTTTAACCTGAATGTGGAAAGAGAGTAATCAGATAGAGAAGCTGAGTAAAAAAGAAGACATTTGAATCAGATATAGCTGAGCAGAAGAATAAAAGCTTATATCACTCAGATTCATTGTTATTAAATTGATAAATTATACATTCAGAAATATATTACTTACCATTCACTGACATTGGTGTTAGCAGGTCTATTGAAAACTTGTAGAGATGTCCAAGATGTCACAATGTTCTGGGAGCTGGACCCTCAAGTTCTGATTCTTAAATTGCACATTTTAACCAGAGAGTCAATACAAAGGAAATTTGTGCTTGTTTTAAAGCAATTAAGCAGAGTAAAGTGATCTTAATGGGGAAGCAATAAATTAATAGTAGGGATTGATGTTTCACAGTGCATGCTGTCTTTATTTAATGTAAGGCACTGCAGGCTGCTGTTCTGCACAGCTTACCAGTCGACCTGTAAAAAAAAATATGCTAACGACCGTTCCTGAGGCATTCGTCATAACAGTGTGAGTCAAACATCCCTAGTCTGGGCTGCATGGTGCAAACTAAGGAGCAACTTTCTGTGGCTGCAACCCAGAATAGCACCTCCATACTAATTCACAGTTTTGCTCAATGACTAAATGATGGGCTCTAACGAGGTAGGAGATGTGTGAAAAATCCTCCTTTTTACCTCCCCCATCACTGTGTTTTAGAAAATGCTGCCACTATCTCTCTTGTTGCATATCCATGCACATGGTGACACCATTGGTTTCTCTCTCAATCACAAACACACGCATGCACACACAACTCCTACACCTCCAGAAATAGAGGCGGCAACAGTCTCAGTGAATCTCTCAGCCCACATGTTGATAATGTCACCTATTCAGTGTTTCGTTACCCTGTGCTAACAATCAGAACATCTCTCTCTCTCTGTCTGTCTCTCTCTCCCTCCTGCTCTGTCTTTATTTTGGGATTAGCGGGGTGTACAAGAAGAACTGTCATTCCATATAATTGCCATAGCTGCACTTATGGTGCTGACTGCAATTTCTATATTGCATCTGGAGAGGGAGGGGAGTTTATGATCCATTAACGTCTGCACTCTAACTTGTAAACTGCTCTCAGAGGAAATATCGAACAAATGGAGGACGGAGAGGAAGCAATGGCCATTGCAAAGGAGATGGAGTGAAAGTACAGATGCAGAGGACTTCACAGCTGTAACAAGTTAATAATCATACACAAACAACTGCTGACATAACCACAGAGCACTACACAGAGGCATACAGAAAATTGCCACAGTTTTTTGGGTATGTTACATCAGCCAAAAAGTGAATAGAAATTAAAACACTGATGCCAAATCTGAAGTTGGGATCAAATTTAGTATAAGGAAACCCCTGAAGTACATAAAAAAACCCTGCACATTCCATCACTGTCTCTGTAATAAGTTAATCAAAAATGCATGTCTTGTATTTAATACATGAATAAATAAATGACATATCATCACAGCACAAAGAACATCAGGGTTGTGACCTGTGTTTCCTATGAAGAGTTAATTTTCTGTGCATTTAGTATGAACTGAAGCCAATGCAAGTGTAAAAGACAGTATGGAAAAAATAAATTGAAAACATGTTTTTATGAAAAGAATTCTGTAATCACAAGCAGATAATATGCAAAATGAATGCAGAAAAACACAATTACAATGTTTTTTTCCAAAAGAAAAAACCTTCCCCCTCTAAATAAACAGTGTATCTATTATTTATTATCTCTCTAAGATGCCTGAGTATTAATGAAACTCTAATTATTCTGTGAACACAACCTTGTAATTGTAAGGCCATTTTTTTAGCCAAACCATTCACTGCTACACTTTTACAGTTCTGTAAAAAAGTATTTGCACCGTCACTACTTTCTTATTTTTTGCATATTTGTCAAATTCAATGTTTAAGATGATCAAACAAATTTTAATATTAGGCACAGATAACCCAGGGGAATATGCACTTTTTAAATGATGATTTCATAAAGCCATCCAAACCTACCTGGCCCTGTGTGAAAGAGTAATTTCCCCCCACACCAAATTATACTCTGAAATAACTTTGATATACCTTATCTTTTTTCTTTTTTTTTTCTTTTTTTTTTTTGCAAAACTGAGTTCAATTTCACCAGCCACTGCCAGCCTTGATTACTGCCAGACCTGTTGAATCAAGAAATCACTTTAAGGTACAGTGTGTAATTTTAGGTCTAGTAGCAATGAGCGGAACAAATTTGGTAAAAATGAAACATAATATCTTAAGTATGTTGTTCTAAATTAGTTTAATCACCTGAATACAAAAAAAAAAAAATGTTTTTTTTTTTGTGTTTTAATTAACACTTAGGGAGGGTGCCCTCCATGGATGCTGCCATTTTGGATTATTTGCATTTTGCATGTTTCTGTTGTACCACAGAAGGAACTAATTAACAGAACCACTTTTTCTTATTACACTGATTGCCACAGTTTTCCCCAGTGAAAGGAGCATACAAATCTTGAACTGACTGTTACATTATGTTTATATTCCCAGTTTTACACACTGCACCTTTAAATAGAACCTGTCTGACAAAGTGAAATAGACTAAAAGATCTCAATATGCACCACATCATGCCGCAATCTGAAGAAATTCAAGAACAGGGGTCTACTTTTAAAAAGTTACGTATGCACAAAACAGGGCCAGAAGTTGGTGTGCGCCACTTCTCACACAAAGTTTGTCATCTATGAAAAAGAGACCTGGCAAAATGTGAGCACCTGTAAGGCAACTCTGACCCATGCGTACGAACATTTTGGAGACAGTGGGAGACTGGTGACACACACAGTGACGTAGTTAGTATACAGTATTTATGCATCTGAAACTATTAATTTCACTAAATTCAAGCTTTAACCTGCTTTCTACATAAGCAGTTTAATTTTTACACGTGCCTAGCAAGACATATTTTTCTTTCTTAAGTCAAATATGTTCATATTTATCTTTTAAAACCAGCCATACCTTTTATTATCAAAGTCTCGCCATTATTTGCCCTGATCTAGGTGGTCAAACCGTATCTTCATCAATTGAGTAGAAATCCAAACACCAAGAAGCAAGAAAACACTGCAGACCAAAGCACCATTGTTTATATTTATATGTTATATTTTCCTTGTTATCTCAGTGTGATTTTTGTTTGAATAAATTTCACTTTGCTGCAAGACAGAGACAGAATGGAGACACGGTGTCTGCTTCACATGTGTCTATGCCCTCTCATCACTGAGCACATCTTTCTCTCCTGCGTGTGTTTATTCATATAAATAAGCAAATTGTGCAAATGAAGCCCAGACAGCTCTCACACAATCAGAATATTCTAATTATCAGTCATTGTTCAAGCTGAGCTCATCAGAATTAAACAAGACTTTGTAGATCAATCAAACTTTTATACATTAATATCCTGTACTGATCAAATAAAACTATTTTATAATATTCTATACTGGGGAAGAGATCTGACATAATGTGAAGAAATAAGTGTGGGCCCGTAAACAAATAAAAACTGCAGTGATGCTCTTGCGTAATGATAAAGGTGGATTTTTTTGCACTGTAAGAGGAGTGCGTACAGCAGCAGTGTAGTGTCAATCTGTTTTTTTGTGACTGTTTCTGTAATAATGTTGTCTAACTGTCCTTCCATTTATAAGTAAGTTACAATGTTGGAGAGTTTATTTTCTCCAACTTCCTTCTGGTTGTCGTTGTGGTTTGCCAGCAAAAACTTTTGATCTGCCTGCTCATGTATGCATTTTCATTCATAAGCAACTTTGTATTGACCGTTTCAGGTTGAATGCAGGAGTGCAAAGGGCAGTACAGGAGGCAGACCTAAAGTACGTGTGCACATTTCCAGGTGGACCAGAATTTATAAAGAGAGAATTGCGTGAAAATCTGTGTGGGCGCGCACCATTTCCAAGGTTTTGGTGCACATACACTTTCAGTCTGGACTTTACGTACTGTTTTATGAATGAGACTCTTGATGAGTCTGGAAAAGGTTACAGAGTCATTTCAAAGGCTTTTAGGACTCCAGCAAGCCACAGTGTGAGCCATCATCCACAAATGGAGAAAACTTGGAACAGTGCTGAACATCCTGGACCTGCTTCAGGACCTGGATAACTTGTTGTAATTGATGGAACCTTGAATTCTTTTCTCTATCAGATAAACCTGATATGCTGTGGCATTATCTTAAACAGATCATGCATGCTTGAAAACTCTCCAATGTGGTTGAATTTTAAAAACTCTGCAAAGAAGAGTGAGCCAAAATTCATCAACAGCAGCTGATGCTGTCAAGGGTGGCACAGCCAGTCATTAGCTTTATGGGGCAAATACTTTTTCAGATAAATCCAAGTAAGTTTGGATTGCTTATTTCCCTTGACAAATGAAGTCGTCATTTAAAAGCTACATTTGTATTTACTTAAGCTGTCTTTTTCTAATATTAACATTTGTTTAATGATCTGAAAAATTTAAATGTGACAAAATACGCAAAAATAAAAAATAGGACTCAAGAATGGGGCAAATACTTTTTCACTGCATATACCACAACACAATCATATTCAACAGCACAACAGATTACCCCCACTCACCCAAACCCTCTCAAAAAAGGAGAAAGAGAGAGATCATTGTTTTATTTTACTTTTTTTTATTTAACCAGCTTTCCTAATCAAAAAGCTTAGGCCTGAAACACTTTCAAAACACCATGTAGAGACACATCGTTGCTCTCTGATGTTTGATTGGCAGTGGTGTACATTTTAGTTCTCAGCAGCCATGAAAACTATTTGAAGGAAAGCATTGTAACAGATGGACAGTGAGATTTTAAAGCTCAGGCCAAACTGAACTGTTGCGCGTTGGTTGGTTGGCTAAATCTCAGGGTTGTAATCAGTGTTATGTAAACTGAGGAGAGAGAACGCTGCTGCTGCTGTGCTGTCTGCCTCCGCTCCGTGGCCCCATTCGCCTGCATCCACAGCTCTGCCGGTGTGTATATATATATATATATATATATATATATATATATGTATATATGTTTAGAGTGAATGTACTAGTCTCTGTTTGTGAGAGGGAAAAGGAGAGATGAGCCAGTATGGAAGTGAGCCAAGATTGATGGATGAAAAAAGCAGAGAGAGGGAGACAGATCAAGACCAGCAGGAGGTTTCCCTTAAAAATTCAGACATTTAATATGTTTTTTTAATATAGTGGAAGCAGCTGAAAGACCATTCCAACTATAAGACAGATGTCAGTATCAAAATACACAGTTACTACCACACTGAAATGTGAGCACAGAAACACTCCCTCTAATCACCACTAGAGGCTGGTTTCAATGAGATGAAGTGAGTGAGAAAAACCCTGACACATTCAAAAGTAGTACAGATCAACTGCAACACAGTACACTTCAGTCTTTTTGAAAGAAATTAGTGAAATATCTCTCTATTCATCTGCCTCTTTTCTTATTTAAGGATGCTGTAACCAGGGTAAGAGTCCATAATGATGTTTTCGAAACATTTTATGACTCTTGATGATTGTGTTGTTTAAAAAATTTATAATGATTCGTCTAATTTAGCAAATTATTGTTATTAATTGTGTGTGTGTGTGATTTACTTTAACTCTTATTTTTGGTATTTTTTCCCCATTTAAAGTACTATGGACTCCATGCCCGTCTAATAGATATGCAATTAAAATTAGGTTTAGTTTAGCCAGGTCAAACGGGGACTCTGTGAATAAAAAAGGCAAATTCAAAATCCTCTAGAATGGTTCTTGAACTAAATGTGTAGTGGGAACATTCCTAAAGAAGGTTCCTGGTTTGAATCCTAAATGGCCAGAGTCTTTCTGCGGCGTTTCCATATTCTCCCTGCATATGCATGGATTCTCTCCAAGTATTCAGTCTTCCTGCCACAGACAAAGACATACTCATTAGGCATGCTGTTTACTGTCTCTGAATCTGAGTGTACCCCACCTCTCACCCAGAGAGATTGAGATCAGCACCAGCATTGCTGGGACCCCAAATGGTCAGGTCAGGTGTTGGAGCATAAGCCGGTTCAGCACGTCGCTGCGTCAGCCTTGGTACTGTACTTCTCTGACCTCCTGATGGGCATCTTCCAGGCCTGCACCAAGCCCATGCCCCATCTCTCCAGGTATTCTCTCAGCCGCCCCTCTCCATGAATATCTGGACCAACCCACTGGGTCCTGGGCACCCAGGATGTGCTGGGCAGGATCAGGCCCAGGAAAGTGCACCAGGCGCCTGTAAAAATGCAGCTGCCGTTCCTGTATTGAGCAGCTGACCCTTCCAATTCCTGCTTTCCTGAGCATGTCAGCATTAGGCACACTGTCTTTCCAACAATACCCAAAGATGTGCCAAAAAGAAGTTGTCAGAAAGCGATCCTATGGACACTTCTCGCCATCAGTCAATATCCAGGCCTCACTAGAGTAGACTCTGACTTTCGGCTGCATGCTGAGATGCCAGGAAAGCCACACTGTCTTGTTCAGCGAACCCATAAACCTTGCAGGGATGGGCCTCACAGTCAGCAAATTGATAGATTACACTGCCAAGGTAGGTGATGGGCTCCACAACTTCCATGCTCTCACCATTCATAGACACAGATTCAATTGGCAGCATCCAAGGCATCCCCCAAGTGCCTGGATCTTTGTTTTGGTCCAGCATTCTAAATGCTTAAGCCTCCTAACTCAGAAAGTTAAGAGCCTCCACAAGGACATCTACAGTCTCTGCAAAGATCACAGCATCATCAGCAAAGTCCAGCCAAATGACACTCCACAATTAGCTTTCCCTATTACCCATTATTGCCCATTATTCAGTCTGTACAGATACTGGGGAGCGTAGAGGCTAGGACGCACCCCTGCATCACCCAAGAATCTGACTGCTAGAAGAAGTCAGAGGTGAGGCCACTGAACTTCTCAGCACTCTCTGTACCAGAATATGGGGCAGACGTCAACTGGTGGAGTAAATGCAGGATCCTGTAGAGCTCCAGAATCCTCCAGAGGGCATCTTTACTTACCGGATATCAACATTGCAATTGAATTTCCAAAAGTGAAATCTGAAATGGGATTAATGATATGGATTTATTCATCTCAAGGCACACTTGAAGGAAAAAAGTACATTTTAAAGAGTTAAATGTGTTTTGACAGATGCCAGGCTAATCAATAGTTGCTATGCTATTAACTGTCTGGGGGTAACAAATGAATTTAAAACAAACAAACATAACGTGCCGTCTTTACATAATGCTGACACAACTAAGCTTGATTTCTATAGCAGCTTTCAAAGTGCTTCACAAAGAAAAGACAGGTTAAGAGGACAGAAATTTGTGGAAACAGATCAAATTAGAAAAGCGAATAACAGAAAAGGGGGTCATTTAAAATAATAATAAATAAATGAAAAAAATCATAAAGTAGAAATAAGAAATCAAGATATTTCTAAAATAATAAAGGTGTGAAGAGATATCTCGCCACACAATCTTGTGAGATTTAAATGTCTTGAAATTTTTCACCAAGGTGCACACAGTCTTGATATCTGTGTATAGACCCAGAGCAGTATCCATCATGACAAAGACTGATATTTAACCAGAGATTACTGTAGAAAAGTGGTTTTCAACTGGTGGGTTGGGACCCGAAAGTGGGTCATAGGGCCCTTTCGAGTGGGTTTGCAAAAATTCGCAAGAAACACAAATTGCACCAGAAAGAACAAAACAAGTGTTCTTTACAACATGCTTGTTTTGTACTTTCCGTTTGATCCGTCACATGGTTTGAACTGTTTGAGGTCCAAAATGCTATTTTAAATTAGTAAGAATGACTGGTTGAAAAATATCTGTAATTTGGGTGGCAATTGTTATTGAGAAGTTGATAGTGGGTTGTGAGGCTATCCCAGTTGAGAAACACTGCTGCTGAAGATGCAATTGCCTCGCTTAAAAGTGTATATGCTGCAGTTAAAGATAGCTCACAACAGATCTGTGGTCCATCTGAGTCCAACCCACCCGCCCACACTGATCCGTGGATCAATAATACATGTATCTTCATAGTGTAAAATAAATCTACTGCTGTGTCCCTGTGTAGAGTCTAAGTGAATATAGTAGAGTATAATTAGTGCATGTAGGTGTCATGGAGACGTGCTGCACATAAACAACAGGTAGACAATTCAGTCTATTTAAAATACATTTCACCAGTTTCTTGTGGACTTTCTCACACGGGAGGCTTACAAAGTGTTGATTTCTGTTGCTTCCATCAGTTACAATGGTGAGGTCAGTAACATAACAGCCTGCTGTTCACAACAGCTGAATACATAGCATAACAAATAACATAACATTACAGAGTGCTGTATTTGCTCCCCAACCCAGGTGATACCCCCCCCCCGATCCTCTTTTAGTCTGACTCTGCACTCCAAGTGCAACCAATGCAACATGTTCATTACTGTCAAAGCAGGAAAAAGTTCACAGAAAATATGTTTGTAGATCACAGCAAATGTGTTATTTACACATTTTTACTCTAGTAAAAAATATAAAGCGGTGTCAGTAGTGTGTTTCTGAAGACACCAAGAGGGTTTGTCATTTTAATGTTGAGAGGCAGGGACTCCCAAAGTTTAGTGACATGAAACAACTAAACTTTTAGATTAATTCTTAAAGAAATGGGGAGCCAGTGCAGCAATTTTAAAAGGTGTGTTCTGATCATACTTTTTTTTTTTTTTTTTGTCTGTGATTGGATTATGGCCCCAGCTAGCTGTCATTTTGGGAGCTCTTTTGAGTAGTCCAGGTTAAAGAAAATTACACTAATCAATATGACTGGTGATAAAAGCATGAATACATTTTTGGCCTCTTGCTGTGATAAAAAGGTCCAATTTTAGCAGTGTTCCTCATATACTCATAGCCTTGTTAAAATGAGGATTAGAATATAAATCAGAGTATAAAGTCAAACCCAAGTGTTTGATGTGTTTAAATTGGCTTGTAAAACTTCCAAACTTAATTAGCAGTTTTTCTCTTGTACTGCTTTGACTCCAACCAAAATAATTTGGATTTTTATTATCATTTAGTTTAAAGAAAAATACTTCTAATCCAAATATGGGTGACAGAGTAGAAGATTGCAATGGGGTTATCAGGAATGACAGAAATGCATAATTTGTTATCATCTGCATAAAATGTTGGTGTCGAAAGTGGAAGCATAAACAGTAAAGTGGAAACAAAAAAGGTACAACAAATCACTTTTGAGCAATTCCATAAATAAAACCATAATACTCTGACACGTAAGCACAAAGGGTGATGTAAAACTGTCAAAATAATAAAAGCTTATCCAGGCCAAAACACAGACAGAGAAACCAATATGCAGTCAGAGGTGGGATGTAAGGGAGTACACGGCAGATTTGGTACTCTTCTGATTTGTTTTTCAAAGTAAAAGCCTGTTTGTTTCTGCGGTGAGACTAACCCCATTTTCACATGATGCTTTTAGTGATGCTTTTGTTCTGAAATTTCCGGGATAGTTCTTGCTTTAACTTGAAAAGTTGCTTTGGTTTTCCTCTGCATCCATGTTTAACATTTATTTCTACTCTATGGAAATAATTTAAAAACATCAGATTATGAGAGATATCAACTCTTTTATGTCTATGTCCATTTCTATTCACGCAACGCAGGTTCTCCTCTTGTTCTTGTCAGTTTTAGTGTAAAATAGATCATTTCTTATTTACAGTATAAAAGCTGAATGCCTAAAACTCATATAACTGAAACCTCCTCTCTATAAAGGTAAGACAAACAGCCTGTAATGTTAAACTTGAGGATTTTTTGGTATGGAGAGTGCCAAAACTGTTAAAAATATTTTTCATATAATTTTCAGAGTTATCAAAAGAGCTATAGTGTATCTTTGATGATAAAAATTCATTTTTACTTTTTAATTTAAGTATATTTCAGAGCCTGTACTTTGTTTTCTAATCTTTACCAGAAGTAAAGGAGTTGGATCAGTACTTCTACTCTTACCAGAGTATTTTCTCACACAAATATCTGTAATTCTACTTAAGTACAGAATGTGAGTGCTTTTGCCACCTCTGTATACAGCAAATAGTTTTTACTCCTAACAAATTTCGTCAGGCACATAAGGCACACCAGACAGTGGACCAGTTGTAGTTTTCTGTGCTGCACCATTTACATGTAATGTGCATCCAATAGCAAATCATATGCTCACATTTGTAGTGTATTGGCAAGGGAGCTAATCAAGTGAATTAAGGCTTAAGTCCCACTGAGATGATCTGTAACTTCATTATAGGACACTGTGGTAAAATTAACCAGCCATGGTGCAAAGCTATTGAGTTACACAACATGAAGAGGGTATGTGTCAAGATTTAACCTTGTAGAAAAAGTATGAACAATGTCACTGAAGATGGGAAGCTTCTGAATGGCATCAAAACGTTAAAGCTGAAAAACACAGATGTTGCTGTTTGTCTCAAAGTCTATGATAGTCTGTGATGGTTTCAAAGAGATGTGCTTTATATTTTTCCAAAAGGATTGCTTTTGTTCGTACATAACTGAGAGGAAAGGGAGATCCTTTGCAAGTTGTGGTTGGATATAAATAGTGGAGAGAAAAAATACATTAGAAAAGGTGCGACCTTGTGAGAATACTGTTAAGTGAAAGTCTCATTTGAAGTGAAGAGCATTTACACACATTTTTATATAGTGTATTGTATACATATATGCATGCACAGACCCACACGGTTCACACACATTCAAGGATAACAAAGTAGTCCATTGGGTTTCAATCAATGGTACGTACTTGTAGGTACAAAGATGTAGCAGCGTCCTCTGAGTCCTTTATCTGAGGTTAGCTCATTGATGTCATCTAAAAGTGAAGCTAAGCAGTGTGTTTCTTGTCCAAAGCACTCATTTGGTGTTTACAAATTATGGCAAATATCGGCAATCATGAATTCAGGGTGAAAGATCAACTGGTTGTGTATTGCAGTTTCCCCCAGAGATTTACAGGCAACCTCAAGCTTTAGATTTGAATTATCTCCTTGTAATGCACTGAATTTTGTTGTGCGCATGCATTTTTTTCTAAGTCTACCTGTGCATTTCTGCCAGTTTGTGCATAGACACAGGAATGGCATGTATACTGTAGCAAAGACAATGTATATTTGTTTACTCTTTTTAAGCAATACTATAGATAATGTGCAAATTAGATATTGGTTTACTTTAGAAATCTAGGTTTTTTTCATGCATGTATGCTGTGTGATTAAACCCTGCAATTTACACTGATATATTTTCAATTTGTAGAAGAAGTTTTTAAAGAGATGCAGAATTACTCCCATTTCTTTTCATTTTAATTTGCAGCATACTTCTCTTGGTTCCACAGTGCAGCAGTGAACCAGAGAGTTTGAAACCTTATACTTCTAAGGCTAATATTTAAATGTTGTTTGTGATATATTGAAACCCAGAGAAGCTACGGAAGGGATTATTTTATCTTTTCTTGGAGATTTTCCACTGGGCAGCAGCAGATTGTACTGTAAACAGAAAAATTCGATTTCCCAAAAGCAGTATAGCCAGAGGGCAGAGTATATCTGTGGTAAATATATCATAGATACCCCACGAAATTACATAATGCTCTCGACACAAAAACAGATAAAGCAACATAACACAAAAGGGGACAGGTTATTAAAAATAGACTTACAGTGCTGAATGTCAGTGACGTCTGTAAATGTCAGATCTCAAAACACAAACATGTTTTTCAGGTGCGGTGCTCTACTGCAATGATGAAGCTGAAGTGACTTTTCTTAAAGGGTGATAAAAAGGGCATCCTGCAGACACTCATGATCAACCTTTTACAAACATGCACTTGGAATCTGTTGTGCACTTTAAGTGATAAACAAGTCTTTTATTAGAAAAGTCAACAAAACCAAGAAGGGTCTGGCTGCAAACTTTCTGATGGCCACTCTCACAGACTGATTTGCCGGCAAGACATATTTCCAGTTTCAGATATTTTTTCTTAAATTCATCTTTATTCATAAACAAAGTCTGAAAGTTACATCACTAAATAACCAAGCATGACAGACTAAGAAACATTTCAGAGATAAAACAGAGAAAAAGATAAGAACTCTAATATGGGATTTATTTATGTATGCACCCATTTAAGAAGCAGCTACACTTACGGTGGCTGGCTTTAGTTTTGTTGTTTCTGACTAAAATCAACATAGCTTTATCATTAACTTAACTACGCAAATGTAGCTAAGTTAGCTTTAGCAATGTGAGCTTTAACAAACTAAGCTAAAGCTTACCTGGCTATGTAGACAACATACCTATGAAGGTGCTTTGTGGAGCTTAACTTTAGCTATGTTACCTTGTAGCTAAGTTATCTATGGTTAAGTTAGCTTTAGAAGCATGAGCTTTAGCAAATGTGGCTAAAGCCAACTTAACTACACATAATGTAAACTCAAAACAAAAAGTAAGGCAATTTGTGTCTGGTACATTATTTCTTTGTTGAAACAACGCTTCTTAGCAAAAGATTTTATACCGTTGGAAAGCCTGTTTATTACCCTTTAAAATTATGCCACATTTGTAAGGATCATGCATTTGTGGGATGAGCAGCAGAGCTGAGTATGTGGGTTGCGCCCATGAAAAATGTGCTAAATCTTCTCTGCCAATGCCAAACAGCTGATTCTGCCATTGACTCTTGTTTGGTGTTTGGGGGATTGGATGATTGAAGTTTGAAGAAACAAGACATATTGACAATTTAACAATTTATTCATTTAACAAACAGGAGCCTCAGTAGCATGTGGAAGAACCATACACAGCCACAACAGCCTGGCTCCTCCTCTTCATGCTGGTCACCAGCCTGGTCACACACTGCTGTGGGATGGCATCCCATTCTTCAACCAGCATTTGTCGCAAGTCAGCCAACGTGGTTGTGTTGGTCACTCTGGCATGAACAGCACATCCAAGCTGATCCCACAAGTGTTCAATGGGGTTAAGGTCAGGACTGCTGGCAGGCCATTCCATCCTCTCCACTCCCAAATTCTGGAGGTAGTCTCTGATAAACCCAGCTCTATGGGGTCGAGTGTTGTCATCTTGGAGGATAGAGTTCTTGCTGACAGGGTGAGAAAACAGTATTCTTGGGGTGTTGTCTTCTTGGGATGCAGCCTGTCTCTGACATTCCCCGTTATATGGAACTTGGCCTTCAGTTTGGAGATGGTACTAGGGTTCACTCCAAACAATGCTGCAACTTGGTTTTGCGGAACACCAGCTGGAAGTTGCCCAACTGACGGGCCCTATCCAGATCAGTCAAACGTGGCATGCCGATTCTTGAAGCAGACATCTACTGACAACTGTAGCAGGGCCCATGCTCACAGGTGCTGCCAATCAGGCACCTGATTGGCAGCACCTGTGGGTACCAGAAGCTCAAAACAAGAGTCAGTAGCAACAGCAAAATAAGCTGTTTGGCATTGGCAGAGAAGATTTGGCACATTTTTCATGGGCCCAACCCACATACTCAGCTTTGCTGTTCATCCCACAAATGCATGATCCTTACAAATGTGGCACCATTTAAAAGGGTAATAAACAGGCTTTCCAACATTATAAAATTTATTGCCAAGAAGCATTGAAGAAATAATGTACCAAACACAAATTGCCTTACTTTTTGTTTTAAGTTTAGATACTGAGCTGCTTTGTGAGCTTACCTTTGGCTATGTTAATTATGTAAGCTATGTAAGCTATGCCAGCTACATTAGCTCCATTAGCTCCATTGTCCATTACCCACATAGCTTATGCAGCTAACAGAGCTATATTAGTGTGGCTGGCTGCGTTAGAACACTTTCATGGAGGACAAGCTTTTTCTCTTTCCTTAACCCTTACTAACCCTGAATGGAAGTTTAATCTGATTTTAGTCCCAAAGTTTTAGCATGTATTTCCTTTCTGAGATATATGGCATCTAGATGATTGGTCTGTGAGAGTGGACGTCAGAGATGAATGGTCTGCAGCCAGACTGTCTTGACAAAACTCCAATCAAAGGTACTATGATTTTACAATAGATTTGATAAAACATGGCCAGAGTCCTAGTGATGTCACCCATCAGTTTCTGAAGAGGTGAAAGAGCAGAACAATAGGAGTCGCAGGATTGGAAATGCTGACTCAAGCTAACTTACAGATAACACCCTGTTCTAACTACACAAGACACTGGTGAGTGTCAGCTACAACATCAGCTTTATTACACTGATACCTAATGTAGTGTCCTGACAGTATATGAGCAATACAGCATCCTGTTCGTATTTACCTCTCATGTTGAGATGAACAAAGAATGAAAGTGATAACGAGGCATCAGGATCAAGTGGCAGAAAATTCTTTGGTCTGGTGAGACCAAAATGGTGCTTTTTGGCCACCAGACAACACAGTGTGTTTGGCCAACACACTGCACATCACCACAAATATACCATCCTCACTGTGAAGCAGGTGGTGGTAGCGTAATGCTGTGGGGATGTTTTTTGGCAGATGGATCTGGAAGTCTTGTAAAGGTAGAGGGTAAAATGATTGAGGCAAAATATAGGAAAATCATGGAGGACAATCTTATTCAGCCTGCAAGAAACTACAGCTTTGGGGAAGATTCATTTTCCAGCAAGACAATGACCTAAAGCAAACAGCGAAAGCTACACAGAAATGGTTTAATGACAACAAGGTGAATGTTCTAGAGTGGCTGAGTCAAAGCCCAGACCTCAATCCAATAGAGGTTTTGTGGTTGGATGAATGGAGTATAAGTGCATCTGCTAAATACTGACTTGAAGGGGGTGAATATTTTAACAGTCACTTATTTTACATTACATGTTTTATTTATTTAATATTAATTTGTAAAAATCAGTTTTCACTTTGACATAAGAGAGGTTTATTTTATCATAGACACCAAATTATATTGACCATGTTTGATTTATAAAATCAATTAACATCCATATTTTATAGGCTCTATAGAAAATTAAAAGCATTAGATGTCATATTATTTACAAGAAAAGAATGAAATTTTCCTGTGCAGAGAATTTTAACATTTTAAACAGATGCTGTGTGGACAGCTGTGTGATGCTTGCATGCTGTTAGGACACAGTGTAATCAGGATGAGGACTTCATGCAGGTCTTGTTTGTTAATTACCTAGAACATTTAGAAAGACAAAACAACACAAAAAATCTGAAGTTTAAGGTCAGTAACAGGATTTAGCCAGGGAAAGTGAAGCCTGGCTCCTGTGCTAACAGACGCAGTTCGACCATCTGACAGTTAGATCAGCCACACTTATTTTTCTTAATTATGCAAAACTCTAAGCCTTAATATAGTCTTAACTGATTTATTACAAAAAGAATCATTGCCCCCTTGTAGAAATAAAGCAAAAAGTACTGTGCAACAGACATCAGAACTTTTTAAATTATTATTCCTGCTATAAAAGTTGTCATTCTGATCCAGGCTCTCATGGGGTTTCCTTTGCATTTGCAGCCACCATCAAGTGGACATGCCGAGGAATCATTGATTTTAAAATAGATGTTTCTTTCCATCAGTGACTGGTTTCCAAAGGATGCTGGAAACATTTTGCATCATATAGCACTTAGTCAATGATCAGAATCAAATCCAATATAAGATATTGTCAATCTCAGATAAAGCTGAAATAAAATGCCCTTAATTCCCTTGAAGCTGTTTTGTGGGAGATGCTTTTCCGATTCTTATCCTTTTGGAGAAGAGGACAAGCCTTTCACGCTTCCTTCATGCAACACTATGCTTCAGTGGATGTTACACTTGGATCTTAATCAAGTCATGATTTCTGGTTATGCATAAAGTGTTTGGTTTGTCTTTTTGTCCTTGCTTGTGTTTTCTGATTGTCCTTCACCTATGTGATTTGCATATGAATACCTCCATCTTGCCACCTTGAAAGAATGCCTGGCTTTAGTGTGTCCGATTTTGTCAAAAGAAAATGTTTATCTACATTCAAATAAACCATCATGGTTTTTCATGCCACTGATTAAACTTCAATGTAGACCTTTTTGACAAAACTGTTAAAAATGGGAACTATTCAACAGATATATTATTGTTGCACATGTCTGTAAGGATGTCTACTGTGTAATTTACTGCCATAGACAATTATTAAGATGTTTACATGTGTAGAATATCACTGTGCATGTCTGAATATGTTAGCAAGTGTATGAATCGGAATAGGCATGAATGTGTATTATGTGTGCACAGGTCTGTGTGTGTGTGTGTGTGTCACACAGGACTTGGCCTGAAAAAGCAAGTCAGAGGCAATGCCAGTTTATGGCTGATTGCAGAGCTGCTCACAGAGGGGAAGCTCTCTTTTGTCTTCAGCAACAGTCTGATGCATTCCCAGTGATTGAGGCGAGTCACCCTTCATGTCATGCTCTGCAGAAAGAGGTCTTAGCAGGCCACAGACACAGTGAGTGTAAAACCACTAGAAAGTCCAGTATTCAGCAGTTTGGAAGCATTAAATTCTCAGAGTGCACTCGAGTCCAACCTGTGTTCCTTCTTGTTTGCTTGAGGAGCTCTACCTCTGATTTGAGTGTTTTTCAGTGTGGATAGCACCACACTGATTCACAAGCACCTGTGGAAACTCTGTCAATTAGTCTGCTCCATCCAGATGAGATGGATGGGGGATCAAAAATGAGAGCAGGATGTGGGCAGGAGAAAAATGAGACACTGTTGGGCACCAGACACTAAGCCCGGGTTCAAGAGCCAGAGCAGCGGCAGAGTTTGAACCCGCTGGCACTTTGGAAAGCGCAAGCCCGAGGGGTGGAACAGGCCGAGCACAAATCAAGCTTCACTGCAGTAATTGAACTGAAGTACTGCACTTGGGTTTATCCCTCCCTCTCTCTCTCCCTCTCTTTTCCTGCTTCAGCCTCAGTCAGAAACATCCAGATGTGAGCCCTGCCTGCTGTCGCCTACTGGACAGAGCGTAGTCTTGAGCGACCTTTTCATTGAGGAGCAGCCCTGACCGAACCAGGGATACAACTTGCTGTGGGCTAGAAGAGTCCCTGACTCACAGAGAGCTTCAGGAATCTCCAACTTAGTGACATCACACGCCAAATTAAGACATCCCTGCCTGCCTCTGTGAAGAGTGCTCCGGTCCCCTCCATAGAGAGGAAAAAAAAAAAGCTGTAAAGGCCCTCTCCACCTGTCCTCGTTTCATCCCATTTTAAAAGCTCTTCTCTGCCTACAAACAAACTGAAACAGAGACTTCATCTGATGCTGTCTGTCTGTGTTAGTGGACTGAAAAAAGAATCTGGAGGTGGGAGGATTGTGCATGTCAGAGTTATTAAAATGCAGGTGTTCACTTGCTAAAATGAGGTCAGCAAAACCCTTCAGGCTGCTCAAAGGGGGGCACCTTTACCCTGAGAGGCTTGCATCCTGCTGTTTTAAGAGAGGAATAGCCCAAAGAGAACACAAACATGGAAAACCAATTTGAAAAGATCACATTGACTAATCTAAAACGCACACATGTGAAAGGAATGTGAAACCAAAAAGGTGTTAATGTGTCAGGAATACAAGATTACCTCTGTTTGCGTGAAAGGAAACAAATGATCAGCACGTAGCGTGCACTGATGGATGTACAAACAGAGAGGGGAGGGGGGCGTAGTTCGTCAATATCCCTTCTTTTTAAATTCAAAAGCACTGTTCACAGCGAGTGATTATTCCCCCATAACCTGCACATCTCTCAGCCAAATTACCGTCATCCATCTCTCTCCGTTTAGTCCCCCTGTACACACATGCAGCCCCACACCTTCACTTCACTATCCGTTTCCATCACCTGCCCAGAGATGGAGCTGTGAGGAGGAATGCACGAGTCGCCTTCGCTCTGCTGCATTATTTGTTTGAGCGGCGTCTCTGGAAATTCGTCTTAATTGATCACGCGCGAGTCTTTTTCTTTTTTTTTTTTTTAATATTCTTCGTGGAAGCTGTCTGTTCGCCTGTGAATAAATTCTCCCCTTTTGGGAGAACGGACGGTTAGTCAAACGTGAGGAGGGGAAGAAAGAGAGAGAATGAGACAAAAAGAGAGAGACGCGACTTGTACTAACCCCCCTCTCCACCTCCCTCCTCCCATCTCCACTCCGTCTCGGCTCGGGCGTGCGCGCCAACTCGACACGCACGCGGGCACGTGTTGGTTATGCATGCTCGCACGTGCACGCGCGCGCAGAGGCAAATCGAGTCACATGCAGCGGTGGCGTCTGGCTTTGAGGGAAGGGAAGCAGCTTGAAATGATACTCCACTTGCATTACAATGGCATTAATTCCACGGAAGGAGCTCGGTGGGGTTGAGCAGGGTGTTTTTTTTCTTTTCTTCTGTTTATTATTATTATTAAAAGATGCGCGTGCACCTACAGCATCAGGTTAGGAGGACGGATTGTGAGCAGAGCGCGAGGCAGAGAAGGGAGAAGAAGTATATGTCAAATATTTTTGTTTCATTTTTGTGTTAAAAATGTCAGAAAATTGTTTCTAGACAGACAGATTTCTTGCAGAGGGAGGAACATATAAGCCCATGACGTCCTTTATAACTAATCACGCACATGTACTACTTTAACCACGCGCGAGGAGGCAACACACATACACTCACAGACGAAACGTTGCACTGCAGACCAGACTGACGTGACTACACTGCCAGCTCACTCTGCCTGCTCTGATGAAAATAAACCTCCAGTCAAAACTGAGGGCGAAAAAAAAAAAAAAACACACGAGTTGTCAAAAGCATTCCAAAATCAACAGCTGGGATAAATATGAGTCTTATGCAACCTTAAATTACAGTGATGTGGTGGGATAAAGGCTGCACATAAAATAGTCCTGCTGTATGTAGTCCTTGGTGGTGATGAAAATGTCCTCTGATTTGTAGTTTAACTTGAAATACGCAGATGACTACAAAAATATACGCTGGGTATCATCAGCCCAATTTTTTTTTTTCCTCCCCTTGCAGATGCACGCAGCTCAGCGCTCCTCGCCGTTCTCAGCTCAGTCTTGAGTGGCGCGGCTGTAGCAGCAGAATATTTGGCTGTAAACAGAGACACAGTGCTGTTGCCTCGATGCGAAACGCAGGCTTTTAGGAGACGGTGAGTGCTTCGAGGGGGATTTTATTGCAGAGAGGCTCGTGTCATCAGTGCAAGCTGGTGAGGGAACACCGTTTTCTTAACATTTTTTGGGAAGGTGTCTTTTTTTTTTTCTCTTGCTTGTGTGCGCGCGTAACCGAGACGTGTAATCCATTCGTGTTTTATTGTTTTTAATGCTTCATCGTAAGTACTCACTGTTCGTTTTTACGAGTCCTTGTCCTAAGCTGTCTTGGCTGCGAGGCTGTCTTTTGGTAAATGTCAATTTTTTTTTTATCCCCTTGGATATCATCACGTAGGAGTCAGGGAGCGAGACGGCGAGAGAAAGCGCGATTGGGGCAGAAAAAACAAGGGATCCCAGCTGAAAATGTAAGAGGATTTTTATTTTGCAGCCACTGAAAGAGATTAGGGCGACAGCAGAGGAAGTTAAATTGTGCTGCATATAAAATGGGCGGGCTGCTCTTTATATATTTGGTTGGTAGAGTCTATTCTAAAAATTGACGGTCTGCGCTTGGATAAAGTGTCCATGCGCTTTATTAACACGCACGATTATTGAACTTAAACCGTAAATCTGAGAGGTGCTTTGCCGCATTAAGCCGTATATGTTAGTTTAGGACATTGTTGGTGTTGTTGCTGACAGACTGAGAGAGTTGAACTCACTACAGCACCACCAATGAACAGTGAGAGAGACCTGCGCATATCGTCAGCAGCCGCTTCTCCAGCCTCAAGCTAAAATTCGTCAGATCTGAGATCACAGAGGATTTTTTCTCATTCAGTTCGGCTCGAAAAGATATTCTGAAAAGTTTGAGGATATAGCCAGCGGACACCGAATATAAACCCGATTCATCTGCTGTAAGTGATTTTGCTCCATGTTCTCGCCTTTTTTTTTTTTTTTTTTTCAGAAGACAGGGGGAAGAGGGGAGTAACACTCGGATTTAGAGAGCGACGGTTTGTGCTGCTGGACGCCGCTAGAATCGAAGACGAGTTTTATTGGGGAGAAAGGGGGGAGTCTGTCGTCGAAATTGGGACCGTTTAAGGTGGGTTTTTTATAGCCAAGCACGAGCCGTTTGACGCTTTTAACAGACTGCTTTCAGCACCACGGACAGCGCTCCGAATAAAACAGCATCAACGCACATTTGCTTAATTACTCCGCCACGCACGGATTGGATCGCCATGCATGTATTTAAAGCAGCCTTGCAGGGGGATGCCAGTTGCATGCTAAAATCCTCGCCAGCTGATTATATGTCCATATATCGTCGTATAGGGGAGAGAGAGGGGGTGACATTTCCTCTGAATAACTTAGAAAGTGTGCTTATGTGCGGGATTTTCTCCTCCATTCGTTAATCTGCATCATCCCCCTGCTTTGTCAAATCCTTGTCAACCAACGGATTTATTTTTATTTTTACTTCATTTCAAGAGGGCATTGTGCGTCCCCTCGACTCCCATCCGCTCACAGTGAACCTTCAAGCAAGTGTAACAGAGGTATTGTCTTCTATATGGGATGTGTTTAGCGAATTACTGCTTTAGCGCTTTTCTATGAGTGGAAAACTGGGCACATCGATTGTGCCTTCATAAAAATGGACCGTGAGTCCGAGCATTGTGTTTTGCATGCGCAATAGCGCAGGCTAATTGCTCACATACTTTATGACCTGGCTGACATCATAGCTTAATGATTGAGGAGGAAGCGAACGCTCTGATTTTTAGGGGGGATTTGGGGTTGATATTGCGGTATTGCGCGCTGCACATTGCAGGGTATTAGAGGAGGCTGTGTACAGGTGCTACAAGCTCACACGGGCTGTTATGTGGTCGATGATGTGTTGCCTTGTTATGTCTTCTTAATCACTATGCGCTAAATATGCAGCCATGCTTGTGCCTTATTGAGCGGTAGCTATGAAATAGATATTTACACTGGATCCCTTTTCTCATCATCGACACGCTGGGGAGATATTTCAATCTGGTCTCCCACATAGTTAGGGTATAGAATACGTCTCTGTCAGGGTGACAGATAATTCACAATGATGATGTAAATCTTGGAGGGGCGAGTATGTCAAGTGGCATGTGATGGCCCAGCGCATGTGGCAGGGCCATTTGGTTTGATTCATGCACTGTCAGTGAATCTGTGAGCGATGTTAAGGAGCAAAAACCTCCCATAAAGCATCTCCAGAGGGACAGGATCCCTACTTCTAACAGCTTCCACCTCCTCTACTTCTGCTGTTGTTGCTTTGGCACATCTACATGTTTGTTGACACTTGATGTGGTGACATATTGGTGGGGGTTAATGGTGCATCTCTGGCTCACATGATTTGGTGATGTTGCTCAATTCTCTCTCTCTCTCTCTCTCTTTCTTTGACCTCCAGCAGTGAAAGGTCCTCATATTGCAACTATGTATGGACGGAGCAGGACGGCCTTTCTGTGTCTGTGGGCTTGCTTGCTCGCTGCCAACAGCGTGATGGGTGGGAAAAGGTAAGAAAAAACTTTAACTGTTAATGTGAATTTTACCTGTGCTGTGGATACTTGAATATAAGGACATCTATGACAGCCACCAATTATCTGGTCATACTGTGCACACTGTTGCACATGACAAATTGAAAGAAATCCAGAGTTTGCATCGTGATTGACTTGCTCTTCCAAGATAGTCTCATTTCCTCTGTGCATTCTATTTGTTCCCCTGGTTTTGTATTCTGGAGCTGTCTGCAGAGCTTTCATTCAACCACCAGCGGAAAAATTGTCACATCTACCTTAATTCTGACCAAAATGCCGCAAGTAGGAAAGAGAAATTTGCTGAAGACTTGATCGCACTGTTAAATTATTTCCCACGATTTCATTCCAAAGAAAAATATCCTTCCATGCAAAGGGTCCACTGGGAAGTAAATAAACCAAAAGTCAGTCCATAATGGTGTGCTGCAGCGAGAATTGCCCTAGTGGGTTGATATTGTGTCTCCCTCACCTTTCCTCTGTTTTTTACTTGGTTTTTACACCATTATATAGCTCTCTCACTGTGGGTGCAACTAGGGCATCCCCACAGGACACTGCATGATTATAATTGCATCGAGGTAATAAGAAGTGCAACACAGAGCAAGGAGAGTGGGAGCAGAAAAAGCCACTATCAACTGATTTTGGACCTGCAAGCAGCTGTGCATGTATCACTCTGTGATATTTGGCACACATTTGCACACATGTGTTTGTGACAGTGACTGCAGGGACAGTAGGGTCCATGTTCAGACACTCTTCTCAATGTCAACTTGGATGTGTCGGATGTCACCTAACCAGAAGCACAGAGCAAGAGAGAGAGAGTGTGATTGGATGAGAGATGACAGCAATAAGATCCACTGTCATGTGACTTGCAACTGCATTAATTCCCACATGATTCAAATGCCGGGGCAGGCTGGCATGTGTGGCAGAGCTCAAAACATCATAATCGGGCTGCAATCATTGGATTTATGTGGGTAACTTTGGCATGGAAAAATACAAAGCAGAGTCCAATCAATCTGCTTGAGATCATTTGATTTATATGGAGGATCTTGGAGAAACTGACACTCATCTGCGTGGCTGAATTATTCAGCAGAACTGTCAACGCTGATGTCTTGAGATGGTCCATATTTCCTCTCTCTCAGTGACAAACATCCACGCACAGCACAGAGTCCAAGCTGCAGCCCGTACGCCCTGAGCGCGTGCAGAACACAGATGGGATGTGTCCTATTTTAAATCTACAATGCATCTGTGATACATCATTATTGCAGGATGATTTGACCCAGGTTTTCAGATGAACTCACTGCAGCACGAGACTGATTCACCAGGTTTGAGAGAAGGTAAAATGTACTTCACTGAGAAACTGTCACTGCAAAACAGCAAGGCAATTATCACCCCAAGATTTACTGTATAATCCAGTTCCCCCCACCCTTTTTGAAGTCGGAATCACACACTTAAACAGTCAAACACACACCTTGGGGGATTTCAACGAGACACCGTAATCAGGAAGACCTAGGACTCTTCTACAGTATGTTGCCATCGAGAGAAATTGCCTTATAATTAGATACCCAAGTGACAGGAGAGGAGGTGAAAGAGAGAGAGAGAGGGGAGAAGATAGAGAGAGACATTAGCAGAGTGAGTGTGAACAGCACTGTTGCTGTTCAGATGACCTGTAGATGGGGATGGTGTACAATGTTTTATGAGGAAGTGGCCCCCTGGCTGATAAACATGTGTATTCTTCCACAGCACCTTTTCCTCTCTATTATTCCTTCTTTTCCTTGACATATAACCCCAAACCCCCTTGTGAATGGTTCCCTTAGCACTGTAGAGAATGCCTATCCAAAATGAGCATATGTGCTGAATTAATCCGTCCATTCTTATGGAGAGAAAGGTTGATTTTCCACTGGGTTTAGGCAACCACTTTGGCTTGGAGTGAAGGGAAAATAGGAGAATAATCAAGACAGCCAAGGTGGAATAGGGTTTCCTTTATTTTCAGTGTGTATTTAAGCATTAAGTCATATGATTTTCAGGGATCTTTAAGGATGGATTTTTCTGTATTTAGAGTATTTTAATTGATGCTAAACCTTAAAAAGTCAAGGCACACCAGCTGAAACAAGTGGACTTTAACCCTCAGGGCAGACTGAAATTTGTTGTCAGTGCCATGTTGCAATTTGGCAAATTAGAAATGTGTGAAAAAATGCAGAAAGTATGAAGGTAGCGAAAAGGAGGCTGTTGTAATTATTCCTCTCCTGATTTTCTTCTTCTGTTTATTCATAACTGCTTTCCCAGACCTGAAAAGGACAGATTAATTATTGTTTTGAATCCGAGTATTTCAAAGCTGTTGACTCTGAAAATTACGCTGACCAAAATTGCTTATCACAGTTTGTACTGTTTTAAAACTGACTCTGGTTTTCACACAGTGATTTTTTTTTTGGCTAGCAGGAAGGCTGCGTGTGATTTAAGTGAAATTGGTAGCAGCAAGAGGCGCATTAACCCTTTTATACAAATCCATGTGTGACGTTGTTGGCGCTTTCCTATTTTTGAAAGCAAACTGTTTTGCTGCTCCAACTCAAAGCTGCACAATCTGCTTCAATCCCACAGCTTTGACTGGGAGGCGCGTCTCTTTCCAAAACACCACTCCCCAGTTTCACTTAACAGAATCCTCACCTTATCCCATCCTCAGCTTTTATCTCTCCCTCTACAATCTACAATCTTTTTTTCTTTTCTTTCTTCTTCTAGCTTTCCCTCACATACGCCACTCACCCTACTACTTTGCCTTCCCTCTCGTCGCAG